>NC_060182.1:77365752-77378532 GCF_021184085.1 Oncorhynchus gorbuscha | reverse complement strand
TTCTCTCTTCTCCCTCTCTCTTGTTCTCTCTTCTCCCTCTCTCTTGTTCTCTTCTCCTCTCTTCTGTGTCTCTCTTCTCCCTCTCTCTTCTCCCTCTCTTCTTGTTCTCTCTTCTCCCTCTCTTTGTTCTCTCTTCTCCCTCTCTTCTTGTTATCTCTTCTCCCTCTCTCTTGTGTCTCTCTTCTCCCTCTTCTTGTTCTCTTCTCTTCTCCCTCTCTCTTGTTCTCTCTTCTCCCTCTTCTTGTTCTCTCTTCTCCCTCTATTCTTGTTCTCTCTTCTCCCTCTCTTCTTGTTCTCTCTTCTCCCTCTCTTCTTGTTCTCTTCTTCTCCCTCTCTTCTTGTTCTCTCTTCTCCCTCTCTTCTTGTTCTCTCTTCTCCCTCTCTTCTTGTTCTTTTCTCCCTCTCTTCTTGTTCTCTCTTCTCCTCTTCTTGTTCTCTTTCTCCCTCTCTTCTTGTTCTTTCTTCTCCCTCTTCTTGTTCTCTTCTCCCTCTTCTCCTCTCTTCTTGTTCTCTCTTCTCCCTCTCTTGTTCTCTCTTCTCCCTCTCTTCTTGTTCTTCTCCCTCTTCTTGTTCTCTCTTCTCCCTCTCTTCTTGTTCTCTCTTCTCCTCTTCTTGTTCTTTCTTCTCCCTCTTCTTGTTCTCTCTTCTCCCTCTCTTCTTGTTCTCTCTCTCTTCTCCCTCTCTTCTTGTTCTTCTTCTTCTCTTGTTCTTCTTCTCCCTTCTCTTCTTGTTCTTTCTTCTCCCTCTTCTTGTTCTCTCTTCTCCCTCTCTTCTTGTTCTCTCTTCTCCCTCTCTTCTCCCTCTTTCTTCTCCCTCTTCTTGTTCTCTCTTCTCCCTCTCTTCTTGTTCTTCTTCTCCCTCTTCTTGTTCTCTCTCCCTCTCCCTCTTCTTCTTTGTTCTTCTTCTCCTCTCTTCTTGTTCTTTCTTCTTCTTCTCCCGCTTCTCTCTTCTCCCTCTCTTCTTGTTCTCTCTTCTCCCTCTCTTCTTGTTCTTTCTTCTCCCTCTTCTTGTTCTCTCTTCTCCCTCTCTTCTTGTTCTCTCTTCTCCTCTCTTCTTGTTCTTTCTTCTCCCTCTTCTCCCTCTCTCTTCTCCCTCTCTCTTGTTCTCTCTTCTCCCTCTTCTTTTCTTTCTTCTTTTCTTCTCCTTCTCTTCTTGTTCTCTCTTCTCCCTCTCTTCTTGTTCTCTCTTCTCCCTCTCTTCTTGTTCTTTCTTCTCCCTCTTCTTGTTCTCTCTTCTCCCTCTCTTCTTGTTCTCTCTTCTCCTCTCTTCTTATTCTTTCTTCTCCCTCTTCTTGTTCTCTCTTCTCCCTCTCTTCTTGTTCTCTCTTCTCCCTCTCTTCTTGTTCTCTTCTCTCCTCTATCTTGTTCTCTCTTCTCCCTCTTCTCCCTCTTCTTGTTCTCTCTTCTCCCTCTCTTCTTGTTCTCTCTTCTCCCTCTCTCTTGTTCTCTCTTCTCCTTGTTCTCTCTCTCCCTCTTTGTTCTTCTTTCCCTCTCTCCCTTCTCCCTCTTGTTCTCTTCTCCCTCTCTTCTCTCTCTCTTCTTCTTGTTCTTTCTCTCCCTTTTCTTTCTTCTCTCTTCTTGTTCTCTCTTCTCCCTCTCTTCTTGTTCTCTCTTCTCCCTCTCTTCTTGTTCTTCTCTCCTCTTCTTGTTCTCTCCCTCTCTTCTCTCTCTTCTTGTTCTCTTCTCCCCTCTCTTGTTCTTGTTCTCTTCTCCCTCTCTTCTTGTTCTCTTCTCCCTCTCTCTTGTTCTCTTCTCCCTCTTTCTTGTTCTCTCTTCTCCCTCTTCTTGTTCTCTCTCCCTCTTCTTGTTCTCCTTCTCTCTCTTCTTGTTCTCTCTTCTCCCTCTTTCTTGTTCTCTCTTCTCCCTCTCTTCTTGTTCTCTTCTCCCTCTCTTCTTGTTCTTTCTTCTCCCTCTCTTCTTGTTCTCTTCTCCCTCTCTTCTTGTTCTCTTCTCCCTCTCTTCTTGTTCTCTTCTCTTCTCCCTCTCTCTTTCTCTTCTCCCTCTCTTCTTGTTCTCTTTCTCTCTCTTGTTCTCTCTTCTCCCTCTCTTCTTGTTCTCTTCTCCTCTCTTCTTGTTCTTTCTTCTCCCTCTTCTTGTTCTCTCTTCTCCCTCTCTCTTCTCTCTCTCTTCTTGTTCTTTCTTCTCCCTCTTCTTTGTTCTCTCTTCTCCCTCTCTCTTGTTCTCTCTTCTCCCTCTCTTCTTGTTCTCTTCTTTGTTCTCTCTATCCCTCTATTCTTGTTCTCTCTTCTCCCTCTCTTCTTGTTCTCTCTTCTCTCTCTCTTGTTCTCTCTTCTCCCTCTTTCTTGTTCTCTCTTCTCCCTCTCTTCTTGTTCTTGTTCTCCCTCTTCTCTTTCTCTCTCTTCTTGTTCTCTTTCTCCCTCTCTCTTCTCTGTCTCTCTCCCTCTCTCTTGTTCCTTCTCTTCTTCTTGTTCTCTCTTCTCCCTCTCTTCTTGTTCTTTGTTCTCTTCTTGTTCTCCTTCTCCCTCTTCTTGTTCTCTTCTCCCTCTATCCCTCTTCTTGTTCTCTCTTCTCCCTCTCTCCTCTTCTCCCCTCTCTCTTGTTCTTCTTCTCCCTCTCTTCTTGTTCTCTTTCTCCCTCTCTTCTTTCTCTCTTCACCCTCTCTTGTTCTCTCTTCTCCCTCTTCTTCTTCTCTCTTCTCCCTCTCTTGTTCTCTCTTCTCCCTCTCTTTTGTTCTCTCTCCTCTCCCTCTTCTTCTTGTTCTCTCTTCTCCCTCTCTTCTTGTTCTCTCTTCTCCCTCTCTTGTTCTTGTTCTCCTCTCTCTTGTTCTCTTCTCCCTCTTCTTGTTCTCTTCTCCCTCTCCTTCTCTCCCTCTCTCTTGTTCTTTCTTCTCCCTCTTCTTGTTCTCTCTTCTCCCTCTCTTCTTGTTCTCTTCTCCCTTCTCCCTCTCTTCTTGTTCTTTCTTCTCCCTCTCTTGTTCTCCCTCTTCTCCCTCTCTTCTTGTTCTCTCTTCTCCCTCTCTTCTTGTTCTTTCTTCTCCCTCTTCTTGTTCTCTCTTCTCCCTCTCTCTTGTTCTCTTTCTCCTCTCTTCTTGTTCTTTCTTCTCCCTCTTCTTTCTCCTCTTCTCCCTCTCTCTTGTTCTCTCTTCTCCCTCTCTTCTTGTTCTTTTCTCCTCTTCTCCTCCCTCTCTTCTTGTTCTCCCTTCTTCTCTCTCTCTCTTTCTCCCTCTTCTTGTTCTCTCTTCTCCCTCTCCCTCTCTTCTCCCTCTTCTTGTTCTCTCTCTCCCTCTCTCTTCTGTTCTCTCTTCTCTCTTCTTGTTCTCTCTTCTTGTTCTCTCTTCTCCCTCTCTTCTTGTTCTTTCTTCTCCCTCTTCTTGTTCTCTCTTCCCTCTCCTTGTTCTCTCCCTTCTTGTTCTCTCTCTCTTCTCCCTCTCATCCCTCTCTCTGTTCTCTCTTCTCCCTCTCTTCTTGTTCTCTCTCTCTTCTTGTTCTCTCTTGTTCCTCTCTCCTTGTTTTCTCTTCTCCCTCTTCTTGTTCTCTCTTCTCTCTCTCTTCTTGTTCTCTCTTCTTGTTCCCTCTCTTCTTGTTCTCTCTTCCCTCTTCTTGTTCTCTCTTCTTCTCTTCTTCTCTTCTCTCTTCTCCCTCTCTTCTTGTTCTCTCTTCTCCCTCTCTTGTTCTCTTCTCCCTTCTTCTTGTTCTCTTCTCTCTTCTTGTTCTCTTTCTCCCTCTTGTTCTCTCTTCTCCCTCTCTCTGTTCTCTCTTCTCCTCTCTTCTTGTTCTCTCTTCTCCTCTTCTTGTTCTCTCTCTCTCTTGTTCTCTTCTCCCTCTTCTTGTTCTCTCTTCTTGTTCTCTCTTCTCCCTCTCTTCTTGTTCTCTTCTCCCTCTCTCTTGTTCTCTCTCTTCTCCCTCTTCTCCCTCTCTCTTGTTCTCTTGTTCCTCTTCTCCCTCTCTTGTTCTCTCTTCTCCCTCTCTTCTTGTTCTCTTCTCCCTCTCTTCTTGTTCTCTTCTCCCTCTCTTCTTGTTCTCTTCTCCTCTATTCTTGTTCTCTCTTCTCCCTCCTCTTTCTCCCTCTCTCTTTCTCCCTCTTCTCTCTTTGTTCTCTCTTCTCCTTCTCTTCTTGTTCTTTCTTCTCCCTCTTCTTGTTCTTCTCTTTCTCCCTTCTCTCTTCTTGTTCTCTCTTCTCCCTCCCTCTTCTTGTTCTTGTTCTCTTCTCCCTCTTCTTCTTGTTCTCTCTTCTCCCTCTCTCCTCTTCTCCCTCTCTCTTGTTCTCTCTTCTCCTTCTCTCTTCTTGTTCTTTCTTCTCCCTCTTCTTGTTCTCTTCTCCTCTCTTCTTGTTCTCTCTTCTTGTTCTCTCTTCTCCCTCTCTTCTTTCTCTCTTCTCCCTCTCTTCTTGTTCTTTCTTCTCCCTCTTCTTGTTCTCTCTTCTCCTCTCTTCTTGTTCTCTCTTCTTCTCCTCTCTCCCTCTCTTCTTATTCTCTTCTCCCTCTCTCTTGTTCTCTTCTCCCTCTCTTCTTGTTCTCTTCTCCCTCTCTTCTTGTTCTTTCTTCTCCCTCTTCTTGTTCTCCTTCTCTCTTCTCTCTCTTCTCCCTCTCTTGTTCTCTTTCTCCCTCTCTTCTTGTTCTCTTCTCCCTCTCTCTTTCTTGTTCTCTCTCCCTCTTGTTCTCTCTTCTCCCTCTCTTCTTGTTCTCTCTTCTCCCTCTCTTCTTGTTCTTCTCTTCTCCCTCCTTGTTCTCTTCTTCTCTCTCTTCTCCTCTCTTCTTGTTCTCTCTTCTCCCTCTCTTCTTGTTCTTTATTCTCCCTCTTCTTGTTCTCTCTTCTCCCTCTCTTCTTGTTCTCTCTCCCTCTCCTCTCTCTCTTGTTCTCTCTTCTCCCTCTCTCCCTCTTGTTCTCTCTTCTCCCTCTCTTCTTGTTCTCTCTTCTCCCTCTCTTCTTGTTCTCTCTTCTCCCTCTCTTCTTGTTCTCTTTCTTTCTCCTCTCTTCTTGTTCTCCCTCTCTCTCCCTCCCTCTTCTTGTTCTCTCTTCTCTCTCTCTTTTTGTTCTCTCTTCTCCCTCTCTTCTTGTTCTTCTCCCTCTCTTCTTGTTCTCTCTCCCTCTCTCTTCTTGTTCTCTCTCCCTCCCTCTTCTTGTTCTTTCTTCTCTCTCTCTTCTTGTTCTTTCTCCCTTCTTGTTCTCTTCTTCTCCTCTTCTCTTCTTGTTCTCTCTTCTCCCTCTTTCTTGTTCTTCTTCTCTTCTCCCTCTCTTCTTGTTCTCTCTTCTCCCTCTCTTCTTGTTCTCTTTCTCTCCCTCTCTTCTTGTTCTCTTTCTCCCTCTCTTCTTGTTCTTCTCTCTTCTCCCTCTTCTCTTTTCTCTCTTGTTCCTCTCTCCCTCTTGTTCTCTCTTCTCCCTCTCTTCTTGTTCTCTCTTCTCCCTCTCTTCTTTCTTGTTCTCTTCTCCCTCTATTCTGTGTCTCTCTTCTCCCTCTCTCTTGTTCTCTCTTCTCCCTCTCTCTTGTTCTCTCTTCTCCCTCTCTTCTTGTTCTCTCTTCTCCCTCTCTTCTTGTTCTCTCTCTCCTTGTTTTCTCTATTCTGTGTTCTCTCTTCCCTCTCTTCTCTTTGTTCTTCTTCTCCCTCTCTTCTTGTTCTCTCTTCTCCCTCTCTTCTTGTTCTCTTCTCCCTCTCTTCTTGTTCTCTTCTCCCTCTTCTTGTTCTCTTCTCCCTCTATTCTTGTCTCTCTTCTCCCTCTCTTCTTGTTCTCTTCTCCCTCTCTTCTTGTTCTCTTCTCTCTTGTTCTCTTCTCCCTCTATTCTTGTTCTCTTCTCCCTCTCTTCCCTCTTCTTCTCCCTCTCTCTTGTTCTCTCTTCTCCTTCTCTCTTGTTCTTTCTTCTCCCTCTTCTTGTTCTCTCTTCTCCCTTCTTCTTGTTCTCTCTTCTCCCTCTCTTCTTGTTCTCTTCTTCTCCTCTCTTCTTCTTGTTCTCTCTTCTCCCTCTCTTCTTGTTCTTTCTCCCTCTCTTGTTCTTGTTCTCTCTCTCCTCTTCTCCCTCTTCTTGTTCTCTTCTCCCTCTCTTCTTGTTCTTCTCCCTCTCTTCTTGTTCTCTCTCTTGTTCTCTTCTCCCTCTCTTCTTGTTCTCTTCTCCCTCTCTTGTTCTCTCTTCTCCCTCTTCTTGTTCTCTCTTCTCCCTCTCTCTTGTTCTCTCTTCTCCTCTCTTTTGTTCTTTCTTCTCCTCTTCTTGTTCTCTCTTCTCCCTCTCTTCTTGTTCTCTCTTCTCCTCTCTTCTTGTTCTCTTCTCCCTCTTGTTCTCTCTTCTCCCTCTCTCTTGTTCTCTCTTCTCCCTTCTCTTCTTGTTCTTTCTTCTCCCTCTTCTTGTTCTCTCTTCTCCCTCTCTTCTTGTTCTCTCTTCTCCCTCTTCTTGTTCTCTCTTCTCTTGTTCTCTCTCCCTCTCTTCTTGTTCTCTCTTCTCCCTCTCTTCTTGTTCTCTTCTCCTCTCTTGTTCTCTCTTCTTGTTCTCTTCTTCCCTCTCTTTCTTGTTCTCTCTTCTCCCTCTCTTCTTGTTCTCTTCTCCCTCTTCTTGTTCTCTCTCTCCCTCTCTTCTTCTTCTCTCTTCTCCTCTCTCTTCTTGTTCTCTTCTCCCTCTCTTCTTGTTCTCTCTTCTCCCTCTCTTCTTGTTCTCTCTTCTCTTGTTCTCTCTCTCTCTTCTTGTTCTCTTCTCCCTCTCTTCTTGTTCTCTCTTCTCCCTCTCTTCTTGTTCTCTTCTCCCTCTCTTCTTGTTCTCTCTTCTCCTCTCTTCTTCCCTCTTTCTCCCTCTTCTTGTTCTCTTCTCCCTCTCTTCTTTCTCTCTTCTCCCTCTCTTCTTGTTCTCTCTTCTCCCTCTTGTTCTCTTTCTCCCTCTCTCTTGTTCTCTTCTCCCTCTTCTTGTTCTCTCTTCTCCCTCTCTTCTTGTTCTCTCTCCCTCTCTCTTGTTCTCTTCTCCCTTCTCTTCTTGTTCTCTTCTCCTCTCTCCCTCTCTTTCTTGTTCTCTTCTCCCTCTTGTTCTCTTTCTCCCTCTCTTCTCTCTCTCTCCCTCTCTTCTTGTTCTCTCTTCTCCCTCTCTTCTTGTTCTTCTTCTCCCTCTCTTCTTGTTCTTGTCTTCTCCTCTCTTCTTGTTCTTCTCTTCTCTTCTCCCTCTTCTTGTTCTCTCTCTCCCTCTCTTCTTGTTCTCTCTTCTCCCTCTTCTTCTCTCTTCTCCTCTCTTGTTCTCTCTTCTCCTTCTCTTCTTGTTCTTTCTTCTCCCTCTTCTTGTTCTCTTCTCCCTCTCTTCTTGTTCTCTCTTCTCCTCTCTCCCTTCTTGTTCTTCTTGTTCTCTCTTCTCCTCTTCTCCCTCTCTCTCTCTTGTTCTCTCTTCTCCCTCTCTTCTTGTTCTTTCTTCTCCCTCTTCTTGTTCTCTCTTCTCCCTCTCTTCTTGTTCTCTCTTCTCCCTCTTCTTGTTCTTTCTCCCTCTTTCTTGTTCTCTTCTCCCTCTCTTCTTGTTCTCTCTTCTTTCTTGTTCTCTTCTCCCCTCTTCTTGTTCTCTCTTCTCCCTCTTCTCCCTCTCTCTTCTCCCTCCCTCTTGTTCTCTCTTCTCTCTTTCTTCTCTCTTCTTGTTCTTTTCTTCTTCCTCTTTCTTGTTCTCTCTTCTCTCTTCTTGTTCTCTCTTCTCCCTCTCTTCTTGTTCTCTTCTCTTCCTCTATTCTTCTTGTTCTCTCTTCTCCCTCTCTTCTTGTTCTCTCTCTCCCTCTCTTCTTGTTCTTTATTCTTCTTTCTTGTTCTCCCTTCTCCCTTCTTGTTCTCTCTTCTCCCTCTCTCTTGTTCTCTCTCTTCTCCCTCTCTCTTGTTCTCTTCTCCCTCTCTCTTGTTCTCTCTTCTCCCTCTCTTCTTGTTCTCTTCTCCTTATTCTCTCTTCTCCCTCTTCTCCTCCCTCTCTCTTCTCCCTCTCTTCTTGTTCTCTCTTCTCCCTCTCTTCTTGTTCTCTCTTCTCCCTCTCTTCTTGTTCTCTTCTCCCTCTTCTTGTTCTCTCTTCTCCCTCTCTTCTTCTTTGTTCTCCCTCTCTTTGTTCTCTTCTCTCCCTCTTCTTGTTCTCTCTTCTCCCTCTCTTCTTGTTCCTTCTCTCTCTTGTTCTCTTCTCCCTCCTCTCTCTCTCTTGTTCTCTCTTCTCCTCTCTCTTCTTGTTCTCTTTCTCCCTCTCTTCTTGTTCTCTCTTCTCCCTCTTTCTGTTCTCTCTTCTCCCTCTCTTCTTCTCCCTCTTTCTTGTTCTCTCTTCTCCCTTCTCTTGTTCTCTCCCTCTCTTCTTGTTCTCTTCTCTCTCTTGTTCTCTTCTCCCTCTCCTTCTCTTCTTCTTGTTCTCTCTTCTCCCTCTCTTGTTCTTGTTCTCTCTTCTCCCTCTCTTCTTGTTCTCTCTTCTCCCTCTCTTCTTGTTCTCTCTTCTCCCTCTCTTCTTGTTCTCTCTTCTCCCTCTCTTGTTCTTCTCCCTCTCTCTTCTCCCTCTTCTTGTTCTCTTCTCCCTCTTTGTTCTCTTCCTCTCTTCTTGTTCTCTCTTCTCCCTCTCTTGTTGTTCTCTTCTCCCTCTTCTTGTTCTCTCTTCTCCCTCTCTTCTTGTTCTCTCTTCTCCCTCTTCTTGTTCTCTCTTCTCCCTCTCTTGTTCTTCTTCTCTCTCTTCTTGTTCTCTCTCTTCTTGTTCTTTCTTCTCCCTCTCTTCTTGTTCTTCTTCTCCCTCTTCTTGTTCTCTCTTCTCCCTCTCTTCTTGTTCTCTCTTCTCCCTCTCTTCTTGTTCTTTCTTCTCCCTTCTTGTTCTCTCTTCTCCCTTGTTCTCTCTTCTCCCTCTCTTCTTGTTCTCTCTTCTCCCTCTCTCTTGTTCTCTCTTCTCCCTCTCTTCTTGTTCTCTCCCTCTTCTTGTTCTCCTTCTCCCTCTTCTTGTTCTCTCTTCTCCTTCTTTCTCTTGTTCTCTCTTCTCCCTCTCTTCTTGTTCTTTCTCTCTCCTTGTTCTCTTCTTGTTCTCTCTTCTCCCTCTCTTCTTGTTCTCTCTTTTCCCTCTCTTCTTATCTCTCTTGTTCTCTCTTCTCCCTCTCTTCTTGTTCTCTCTTCTCCCTTCTCCCTCTTCTTGTTCTCTCTTCTCTCTTCTTGTTCTCTTCTCCCCCTCTTCTTGTTCTCTTCTCCCTCTCTTCTTGTTCTCTTCTCCCTCTATTCTAGTTCTCTCTTCTCCCTCTTCTCTCTCTTCTTCTCCCTCTCTCTTGTTCTCTCTCCCTCTTCTTCTTGTTCTCTTCTCCTTCTCCCTCTTCTTGTTCTCTTCTTCCCTCTCTTCTTGTTCTCTTCTCCCTCTATTCTTGTTCTCTCTTCTCCCTCTTCTCCCTCTCTCTTCTCCCTCTCTCTTGTTCTCTCTTCTCCTTCTCTTCTTGTTCTTTCTTCTCCCTCTTCTTGTTCTCTCTTCTCCCTCTCTTCTTGTTCTCTCTTCTCCCTCTCTTCTTGTTCTCTTCTCCCTCTATTCTTGTTCTCTCTTCTCCCTCTTCTCCCTCTCTCTTGTTCTCTCTTCTCCTTCTCTTCTTGTTCTTTCTTCTCCCTCTCCCTCTTCTTGTTCTCTCTTCTCCCTCTTCTTCTTGTTCTCTCTTCTCCCTCTCTTCTTGTTCTCTTCTCCCTCTCTTCTTGTTCTCTTCTCCCTCTCTTCTTGTTCTCTTCGCCCTCTCTTCTTGTTCTCTTCTCCCTCTATTCTTGTTCTTTCTTCTCCCTCTTCTCCCTCTCTCTTCTCCCTCTCTCTTGTTCTCTCTTCTCCTTCTCTTCTTGTTCTTTCTTCTTCCTCTTCTTGTTCTCTCTTCTCCCTCTCTTCTTGTTCTCTCTTCTCCCTCTCTTCTTGTTCTTTCTTCTCCCTCTTCTTGTTCTCTCTTCTCCCTCTCTTCTTGTTCTCTCTTCTCCCTCTCTTCTTGTTCTTTATTCTCCCTCTTCTTGTTCTCTCTTCTCCCTCTCTTCTTGTTCTCTCTTCACCCTCTCTTCTTGTTCTCTCTTCACCCTCTCTCTTGTTCTCTCTTCTCCCTCTCTTCTTATTCTCTCTTCTCCCTCTCTCTTGTTCCCTCTTCTCCCTCTCTTCTTATTCTCTCTTCTCCCTCTCTTCTTGTTCTTTCTTCTCCCTCTTCTTGTTCTCTCTTCTCCCTCTCTTCTTGTTCTCTCTTCTCCCTCTCTCTTGTTCTCTCTTCTCCCTCCTTGTTCTCTCTTCTCCCTCTCTTCTTGTTGTCTCTTCTCCCTCTCTCTTGTTTTCTCTTCTCCCTCTCTTCTTATTCTCTCTTCTCCCTCTCTCTTGTTCCCTCTTCTCCCTCTCTCTTGTTCCCTCTTCTCCCTCTCTTCTTATTCTCTCTTCTCCCTCTCTTCTTGTTCTCTCTTCTTGTTCTCTCTTCTCTTTTCTTTAGTTATAAAGCTCCCTACAGTATGTACTGTAATCGAGTGACAATCAAAGGGGCATCGTCTTGGCCTTGTAATATTAACTGTCTTCACAAAATGGTTCAACAGGGAAATGGCCTTGTACAGTTTATCTTCATGAGGAGCAGATGGTGTGTGTGTAACTGCCCCTACTCGGATGGTATCGCGCCGTCCCAACCTTCGCTCTCTCTCCCCCGCTACTCTCTCCTCTTCCATCCTATCATCTCTTCCCTCTGCTCAAACCTTCTCCAACCTATCTCCTGATTCTGCCTCCTCAACCCTCCTCTCCTCCCTTTCTGCATCCTTTGACTCTCTATGTCCCCTATCTTCCAGGCCGGCTCGGTCCTCCCCTCCCGCTCCGTGGCTTGACGACTCAATGCGAGCTCACAGAACAGGGCTCCGGAAGGCCGAGCGGAAATGGAGGAAAACTCGCCTCCCTGCGGACCTGGCATCCTTTCACTCCCTCCTCTCTACATTTTCCTCCTCTGTCTCTGCTGCTAAAGCCACTTTCTACCACTCTAAATTCCAAGCATCTGCCTCTAACCCTAGGAAGCTCTTTGCCACATTCTCCTCCCTCCTGAATCCTCCTCCCCCCCCCCCCTCCTCCCTCTCTGCAGATGACTTCGTCAACCATTTTGAAAAGAAGATCGACGACATCCGATCCTCGTTTGCTAAGTCAAACAACACCGCTGGTTCTGCTCACACTGCCCTACCCTGTGCTCTGACCTCTTTCTCCCCTCTCTCTCCAGATGAAATCTCGCGTCTTGTGACGGCCGGCCGCCCAACAACCTGCCCGCTCGACCCTATCCCCTCCTCTCTTCTCCAGACCATTTCCGGAGACCTTCTCCCTTACCTCACCTCGCTCATCAACTTATCCCTGACCGCTGGCTACGTCCCTTCCGTCTTCAAGAGAGCGAGAGTTGCACCCCTTATGAAAAAACCTACACTCGATCCCTCCGATGTCAACAACTACAGACCAGTATCCCTTCTTTCTTTTCTCTCCAAAACTCTTGAACGTGCCGTCCTTGGTCAGCTCTCCCGCTATCTCTCTCAGAATGACCTTCTTGATCCAAATCAGTCAGGTTTCAAGACTAGTCATTCAACTGAGACTGCTCTTCTCTGTATCACGGAGGCGCTCTGCACCGCTAAAGCTAACTCTCTCTCCTCTGCTCTCATCCTTCTAGACCTATCGGCTGCCTTCGATACTGTGAACCATCAGATCCTCCTCTCCACCCTCTCCGAGTTGGGCATCTCCGGCGCGGCCCACGCTTGGATTGCGTCCTACCTGACAGGTCGCTCCTACCAGGTGGCGTGGCGAGAATCTGTCTCCTCACCACGCGCTCTCACCACTGGTGTCCCCCAGGGCTCTGTTCTAGGCCCTCTCCTATTCTCGCTATACACCAAGTCACTTGGCTCTGTCATAACCTCACATGGTCTCTCCTATCATTGCTATGCAGACGACACACAATTAATCTTCTCCTTTCCCCCTTCTGATGACCAGGTGGCGAATCGCATCTCTGCATGTCTGGCAGACATATCAGTGTGGATGACGGATCACCACCTCAAGCTGAACTTCGGCAAGACGGAGCTGCTCTTCCTCCCGGGAAGGACTGCCCGTTCCATGATCTCGCCATCACGGTTGACAACTCCATTGTGTCCTCCTCCCAGAGCGCTAAGAACCTTGGCGTGATCCTGGACAACAAACTGTCGTTCTCAACTAATATCAAGGCGGTGGCCCGTTCCTGTAGGTTCATGCTCTACAACATCCGCAGAGTACGACCCTGCCTCACACAGGAAGCAGCGCAGGTCCTAATCCAGGCACTTGTCATCTCCCGTCTGGATTACTGCAACTCGCTGTTGGCTGGGCTCCCTGCCTGTGCCATTAAACCCCTACAACTCATCCAGAACGCCGCAGCCCGTCTAGTGTTCAACCTTCCCAAGTTCTCTCACGTCACCCCGCTCCTCCGCTCTCTCCACTGGCTTCCAGTTGAAGCTCGCATCCGCTACAAGACCATGGTGCTTGCCTACGGAGCTGTGAGGGGAACGGCACCTCAGTACCTCCAGGCTCTGATCAGGCCCTACACCCAAATAAGGGCACTGCGTTCATCCACCTCTGGCCTGCTCGCCTCCCTACCACTGAGGAAGTACAGTTCCCGCTCAGCTCAGTCAAAACTGTTCGCTGCTCTGGCTCCCCAATGGTGGAACAAACTCCCTCACGACGCCAGGACAGCGGAGTCAATCACCACCTTCCGGAGACACCTGAAACCCCACCTCTTTAAGGAATACCTAGGATAGGATAAAGTAATCCTTCTCACCCCCCCCCCCCCTTAAAATATTTAGATGCACTATTGTAAAGTGGTTGTTCCACTGGATGTCATAAGGTGAATGCACCAATTTGTAAGTCGCTCTGGATAAGAGCGTCTGCTAAATGA
>NC_060182.1:77243598-77355603 GCF_021184085.1 Oncorhynchus gorbuscha | reverse complement strand
TTATTGAAATTTCACAATTTTCACCCATATTAAGAGATACAACAGAGACAAAGCACACAGAACAAAAAGAAAAACAGCCCCCACTTACCCATATCTACATGCATATATATACACATACATACATACACATACATACACACATATACATATACCCATGCATATACACACACCTATGCATACATACACGCACGCACGCACACACCTATACACACCCATACATACGCACACCATTTTCCTCTTCCCGCTCTGTGCCTCTCTCACCCCATCACCATCATTGCGTCTCTCAATACATACATTTTAAACAAACTTACAAACAGAAATTAAACAAAAAAGCTCAGTTTAAACCAAGAGGTTAGGTTCCACACATGGAACGTACAGTGTAGTTCTGAAATACATAGATCCCCGCCATTCTAAGAGAATCCTTGCAGCATAATAGTTGATACCTCAGGTTCTAGATAATTTAGATAAGGCTCCCATACTTTGTAGAACTGGTCTGTTTTAGAATGCAATGTACATGTCAGATATTCCAGAGGCACCCATTCAAATAGTATCTTATGCCAGTCTTTAATAGAAGGAACCTTATCACTAATCCACTGTAAAAGGATGTTTTTCCTCGCTGCGAAGGTAAGGATGTTGTAAAGCCTACTAGGGAGACCCAACAGTAAAGAAACTGGGTCCAATTCTAGATCAACCCCTAGGATATTTTCAATTTCTTGCAGGACACCAGACCAGTATCTTTGTATTTTGGTACATGACCATAAACAATGTGTTAGGGTGCCTGTATCAGTTTTGCATTTAAGACACTGAGGGGAAGAGGAAGTGGGGCTAAAAGCATGTCTGCGATTTGGGGATATATGCAATCTGTGTATTATTCTTAATTGGATTGCTCTAGTACGGTTACATATAGATATTGTTTTTGCATATCTCCAAATGTCCTCCCACATCTCTTCGTCAATAGTAACAGACAATTCTTTCTCCCACACTTGTTTCACCCTCTGTGTGTTGACAGCAGAAAAGGACCTTAAAGTATCATAAAACAGACTTACAGACATCTTCCTTTGTGGGGAAAAAAGCATTCTTTCAATGACAGACACATCAGGGTTACCAATTAAGGTGGTGCTCTCCAGAATATAATGTCTTACTTGTAGGAAGCGGAAAAAGTCCTGCTTTGGGAGTCGATATTTCTCGACCATCTGCTCAAATGACAACAAAATCTTATCAGCAAATAAGTCGTTTAGCCTGCGTATGCCCTTATTAAGCCATAAGTTAAAGCCAGCATCCAACAATCCTGGGCTGAAATCTGGGTTGTTAAGAATTGGGGTAAGAGCAGAGATTAGTTTGGACCTTCCCAGGAAGCGTTGAACTGACCTCCATACTTTGAGTGTGTTAAGTGTAACTGGATTATTGCAGTGTTCTTCTACAGACTTGAAACTTCGGAAAATAAAAGATCCTGTAAGGGGTATTTTGAAAGAGAAGTCTCAATGTCTAACCAAATAGAGGAGTCATCATTTGTGATCCAGTCAGAAATATAACAAAGGTGGGCACACCATTGATAGAACTTGATATTGGGCAGGTCCAAGCCGCCCATAGAACTTGGCAGCTGCAATATTGCCATCTTAAGTCTTGGCTTGCGCTTACTCCATATAAAGGAACTTAGCCATCCATTTACATCCTTTATTACCTTATTGGAGAGTAATACTGGGATCATTTGGATTGGGTAAAGTAGTCTAGGTAAAACGTTCATTTTCAAGAGGGATATTCTACCCAACGAAGAAATGGGGAGAGAGTTCCAGCGCTCCAGATCCTGTCTTATTGTATCAAACAAAGGAACAAAATTGGCTTTGTACATTAGCTGGAATTTAGGAGTTACAAATATACCCAGATACATGAAACCTGAGGGAGACCATTTAAAAGGGAAGGGGGGAGAAGTATTAGGTACAGAATGCAGGCTACCAAGTGGCATAGCCTCTGACTTAGTAAGGTTAATCTTGTAGCCTGAGAATCCGCTGAATAATTCAATAATATTAATAAGAGGTGTAATTGAAGTCTCGGGACTAGAGATGAATATTAGGACATCATCAGCATACAAGCTTATTTTATGGTGAACATCACCAATGAGCAGCCCCTGTATAGCAGGCGTTACCCTGATGGCCTCGGCCAGTGGTTCCATAACGAGTGCAAAGAGGATGGGGGATAAAGGACAGCCCTGTCTGGTACCTCTGTGTATAGGGAAGCTATTTGACCGTAGCCCATTAGTAAGGACAGCAGCCTGAGGATCATCATATAAAACTTTCACCCATTTTATAAAGTTGTCCCCCAGACCAAATTTATTTAGAGCAAATAATAGGTAAGACCACTCCACACGATCAAATGCCTTCTCAGCATCTAGGGAGAGCACAAGACCATCCACAGCACTTTGTTGGTAGGCTTGAATTACATTAAGAAGCCGCCTGACGTTGTTGCATGACTTACGGCCCCTAATGAAGCCAGTTTGGTCTCCTTTCACAATTAGTGGCAATGAGTCCTCTAATCTTGTGGCTAGAATTTTAGAAAGCAATTTTCTATCCACATTCAGAAGGGAAATTGGTCTGTACGAGGAACAAGACTCTGGACATTTTCCCTTTTTGAGAATAAGTGAAATGTTGGCTTCTCTCAGCGTCATTTGAAAATGAGTGGTTAAACATATCACGCAATGGCTCAAGGATCAGGCCATGGAACTCTTTATAGAACTCACTACAAAACCCATCTGGTCCTGGGGCCTTACCATTTTGCAGATTCTTAATTGTGAACATTATCTCTTCCTTGGTAATTGAGGAGGGACCTCTGTTCTTCGGAGATAGTAGGGAGCTCAATCTTACCAAAGAAGTTCTCCATTAATTTGGGTGCATCCTTTGGCAGTTCTGAGGCATAAAGGTTTGTATAAAATTTCTTAAATGAGTCACTTATCAATTTATTTTCATATAAATGATTACCATCAGAATCAGTAATAGTAGCAATTGACTGAGAGTCAGCCCTCTTTTTAGCTAGGTATGCCAAGTACTTTCCTGGCTTATCGCCATGTTCATATAGCTTTTGCTTGACAAATCTCATTTTATTTTCAGCGTCCTGTGTTAGGAGAGAGTCTAACGTTGATCTAATGACTGATATTTCCTTTAATAGGGCAGGAGTGGGCGTTTTAATGTAGTCCTTCTCTTTAGTTCCTAATTCACCCTCTAACATTTTTTGCTTTTCCCGCTTTTCCGTCTCTTAGTAGCTGTGTATGACAATCAGACCCCTGGCATACGCTTTACAGGTCTCCCAAAGGAGCGAGGGGTTATCTGTTGATTGAGAGTTAATAGAGAAAAATGCTTTAAACTCTGTTATAAAATATGATGTGAATGTATGGTCTTTAAGAATGGTTGTGTTCAACCTCCAATGTCTTGACCGATTGAATGCCCCGTTGAGTTTTATGTCCAGGATCACCTCAGCATTATCAGATATGACTATGCTTCCTATCCTAGCAGATAAAACAGACTGCAAAGACGTCTTGGGCATAAAAAAAATAGTCTATTCTAATCTGACATCCATGAGGTGCAGAGAAAAACTCTCTGTTGGAGGGATGGAAAGCTCTCCAGACATCCGCATACCCCAGGTCATCACAAATAACTTTAAGTGACTTAGCTTGAGGAGAGAGTGAAGCTATACCGCTGGGAGACTTATCAATAAGGGGGTTCAACAAGCAGTTAAAATCTCCTCCAACCACTGCAGTGTCTGAGTTTAATTCTGAAAAGTCTAGAAATGCTTTAGTGAGGAAATCAGGGGGGTGAGCAGGGGGGAAGTAAATATTCATTATGGAAATGTTCTGCCCTTGTAAAGTACCATTAATTATAACAAAGCGACCAAATTTATCTTTCACACAATTCAAGACCTTAAGTGGTAAGTTCTTTTTCACCAGAATTGCTACACCTCTACTTCTGGATGTAAATGATGAGAAAAACACTTGGCCAAACCCTCCTTGTTGTAATTTCAGGTGCTCCTTATCATCCAAATGGGTTTCTTGTAACAGGGCAATATCAATATTTTCTTTTTTCAAAAAAGACAATACTTTCTTCCTCTTAATGGGGTTATGGCTCCCTCTAATGTTCCACGTACATACACGCAGTCTGTTATCTGCCATTGTATCTTGACCATTCCATATTCAGACTGGATCCTACTGTAAAAGCGGGGTGTTACCTTTTTCCATGTGTTGAACTCTCCTCCATCTCACTGAGCATAAACAAAAAATATGAACCCTGAACTCGAACTATACTGAACCCAAAAATTAAACATGTAAAAATCCAAAAGGGGTTTTCCCACTAGCTAACATACAGGGATTTCAACTCTCCAATGTAGACTCTTAAGTCCGCATTGCCGCTCAATAGCCTCATCCTTTATATATATGGAAAATAAAATCAATAGAAGAAGATTGAGGCTCTTCCACCTAAAACCAAGCCTGGGCACCAATATGGATTCACACATATCTCAGCCTGAGCTATAGCGGCTATTACTTTAGCAAGAAAAATAATAAAGATACTAATATTACTGAGCCGGAGTACGTGAGGACTCACACCACTGTTTCATGATCAGATTCAACCAAAAATAAGCAAAGTTATTCAATGCTGTGGAGGTGCAGCTTAGAGTTATTTACCCGAGAGAGTCAATAAACGCAGCAGCCTCTTCAGGTGTGTAGAGCTTTTTAGGTGATCCGTTGACCATAATCTTCAATGTGGCCGGGTACAACAGTGCGTAGTCCATCTTCATTCTCCTGAGTCGAGCCTTTGCCTCATCAAACGCTTTGCGTCTTCGTACAACCGCTGTGGAGTAATCATTGAAGAATGAGACCTTTGGACCTTTATGTTGACTACCAACAGAGCCGATGTTTCTAGCCGCATCCATGACGCGCTGCTTGTCGGTGAAGTTGTGGAACTTTATAACCACCGGCCGTGGGCGCTGATTGGGGCCCGGTATCGGTGCTTGAGAGCGATGGGCTCTGTCCAGCTTCACACGACCAGCCTTAGTGTCCATTTGTAGGTAGCCAGGGATCCATTCCTCAAAGAATTTTACTGAACGTGTCCCTTCAGAATTTTCCGGGAGTCCCACAACACGAATATTGCATCTGCGTCCTCGATTATCCAAGTCGTCAATGTGCTCCGCCATTTCGCGCACCTGTTTCTCAAGTGCTTTTATCTTAGCGTCCATAGATGTAGTTGAAGTTTCCACTGCAGCAATTCTTCCTTCCGCCTCAACGACACGTTTCACAACGCTCTGTATTTCAGCTGAATGACTTGCTATTGCTTCCAAGACCGTTCCTATCTTAGCATCGATCACTTTAGTAATGTTATCAGTCATCTTTTGAATTATCAGGTCCATTGTGCCTGGGTCCGCAATGGTGTTAGCTTCGCTAACGTTAGCTAGCTCCTCGTGCACATCCACAGGGGTGGTGGTTTTGGTCGACTTCTTAGTAGTTCTATTGGGCATGTTGTCGGAGATTTTTGCGAAATAGTCGTCAAGACTCATTATATGGTAACTTATTTAGCCAATTCTACCACTTTTTCAAGCTAGGAGATTAATGTAAGAATATGAATTTACGAATGCCACGAGAGCTCGCTGAAACACCGTGTTCTCTCTACGGCGCCATTTTGTTCCCCACCATACTCCTTTTGATGCTTCCAGTCTGTTAATCGAACTCAATCTGCATGACAGAATGATCTCCAGCCTTGTCCTCGTCAACACTCACAAATGTGTTAAATAGATAATCACTGACATGATGTCAGCTGGTCCTTTTGTGGCAGGGCTGAAATGCAGTGGAAATGTTTTTTTTTGTGATTCAGTTCATTTCCATGGCAAATAGGGACTTTGCAATTAATTGCAATTCATCTGATCACTCTTCATAACATTCTGGAGTATATTCAAATTGCCATCATACAAACTGAGGCAGCAGACTTAATTAATATTTGTGTAATTCTCAAAACTTTTGGCCACGACTGTAGATTGATGAGGATTTTAAGTTGTTTAATCCATTTTAGAATAAGGCTGTAACGTAACAAGATGTGGAAAAAGTAAAATGGTCTGAATATTTTCAGAATGCACTGTATATGGGGATTTGGAAATGATCCAAACAATTACATTGATTGATAGAAGCCACAATCTATCTGCATATATTAAAAACAACAACAACAAAAAACATAGTAAGTTACATGGACTCACTCTGTCCCCCCCCCATACATACAACCAACATCTGTAAGGTCCCTCAGTCAAGTATTACATTTCAAGCACAGATTCAACTTCACAGAGATTTTCGACCAGGGAACTTTTCGAAAGCCTCATAAAGAAGGGGAGTGATTGGTAGATGGGTAACAATAACATATCAGACATTTAATATCTCTTTAAGCATGGTCAAGTTAATAATTATGCATCAAACCACCGAAACACATCAAAGATACAGTCATCCTTCTGAACTTAGCTGCATAACAGGAATGAAACTTCTCAGGGATGTTACTAATTAGGCCATTGGAGATTTTATAACAGCTACAGTGTTCATTGGCTGTGATGGGAGAAAACTGAGGATGAATCAAAAACATTGTAGTGACTCTACAATAGTGACCCAAATGACAAGAGTGAAAAGAAGAATACAAATATACATAATAAAAATATTTAAAAAACTGCATCTTGTATGCCACAAGCCACTAAAGTAATACTGCAAAAGAAACACAGCAAATAAAACACTTTTTGGCCTAAATGCAAAGCCTTATGTTTGGAGCGGATCCAACACAACCCTTCCACTTGAGTAACTGCCTCCTTATTTTCAAGCATGGAGGTGGCTGCATAACTGTATGGGTATTATCAAAGCTCAGGATAAGACCCAAATACATAAAACAGGAGACAAAGGGCTGTGAGACAGGTTTAATCCTAGACACATGAAAGTGTGATGAATATGGAGGGTACGGGGTAACAGAAGATGAACAGCAGAAGGGCTAATGATCTTGGAGATAGGGAAAGGACTGATTAAAGTGGGGGGAAAGTTTGCAGAACTCCACCCCGAGGAGCAGGTTATGAGTGGACAGCCATACCCTCTGCCCGAGACAATACCGGGGAGCCGGGGTCCGGTGGCAGTCCGCTTGTCATCGATACCTGGAGGTGGTTTTGAGAAGAGCCAATCAGGCTCTTTTCCAGGTACAACAACAGCGGCGAACAAACATCTGGGCTGAGGCTAGGCCGACGTCTTCCTCTTACTCCGGGAAAAGCAGAGGGATATCCCAGGGAACACTCCAAAGGCAAGAGCCCAGAGTCAGAGCAGGGCAGGGTGTTGTGGGTGTATTCAACTCACACAAGTTGCTAGCTCCAGGTGGTGGGGATGATGAGACAAGGCAGCGAAGAGTCGTCTCCAGGTCTTGGTTTCGCTGGCTCCGACTGGCTATTGGGGTGAAACCCGGAGGACAGGCTGGCTGATGACCCAATGAGAATGCAGAACGCCTTCCAGATCCGGGAACGAGAACTGAGGACCCCGGTCGGAGACCACGTCCACCGATAGTCCATGGATCCGCTGCACCATGAGCTGGGCCGTCTCTTTGGCAGAGGGTAGCTTGGGGAGAGCAATGAAGTGGGCGGCTTTGGAATACCGGTCCACTACTGTCAGGATGGCGATGTTGCCATCAGATGGCGAATACCAGTGACAAAGTCCAGGGATATGTGAGAACAAGGACGGTGAGGGACAGGCAGTGGTTGATGAACACCAGCCGGAGCTTGCTGAGGAGTCTTGTTCTCCACACAGATTGTGCAGGTGGCTACGAGGGCGGAGACGTCCGGAACCATGGTTGGCCACCAAAAGTGTTGCCACACATAGGCCAGGGTCCGATGGGAGCCCAGGTGGCAGGCAAGCCTGAAGGAGTGGGCCACTGCAGGACCGAGGAGCTGACAGCATCAGGCACAAACATCCAGTTATATGCCCCTCCCCCCTCCAGGGCTCGGCTGGGAATGCAGCGCCTCACAAACATGCTTCCCTATTCCCCAGCTGAGTGCCGTCTTGTGGTCCATCCACACAATGAATGGAAGTTCCGCCCCCTCCAACAATTATCTCCACTCCTCACGATTCCCCACATTGTAGTTCTTCTCTGTGGCATTGAGGCGATGGCAGAAGAAGGCACATGGATGTAACTTGAGGTGCAGGGCAGAGCGTTAGGATAGGACAGCGCCCCACTCCAACATCTGAAGCATCGGGCTCCATCATGAACTGGATGAACTAATATGGGAGCAGTGGTGGAGCAGTGGTGGAGCAGTGCTTGAGGTCCCGGAACGCCCGGTCAGCAGCTGGGGACCATGTGAACGGAATCTTGGGTGAGGTGAGTGCGGACAGGGGGGAAGCCAGGGTGCTGTAACCCCGGGATAAAGTGGCGATAGAAGTTGGCAAATCCCAGGAAACGTTGTGGCATCCTGTCGTGGAAATGTCCTGTATTTTCCAAATCATGAGAGCAAACCACACACAAATCACATAAAGTCCATCTTTAATTACATGAGCTCCATCACAACCCTGTGACTCTCAGATCAATTCAGTGTCTATAAATGAATTCTCTGAGAGTCCTTACACATTGCAACTGAGATCCTTTATAGCAAAGACACACATAGACAGACAGCATTGGCCATAAATTATCGTTCAGCTTTGTCTCCTAAACTATGTTATTTTCTCGCTCTCAGGACCAGAAAACAAAACCTATCAACAGGCATATATCAAATACATCCCTCCTTGACAAGATCACAGAGACACAGTGACTGGCACACAGACATTGTGGAGCCAAGAGATCATTTATTTAAAAGATATGTTTACATATGAAGACAAGCTTGACCCCTCCCCTCTCTGCGGCCCAAGTATCTGACCCCATGTCAGAGAACAGATAACTGCAACTGGCCAACAGTATTATACAAAAATAGACATTCTGATGAGAAGTAACTCACAAGCATATAATGAATATAAAGCATCTTATCTAGGTTACCCAACTAATTCTGGTTATTCCCCAACAATCCATAAGTCTAAATATTGCTGTTACATTGTACAACCTTCAATGTTATGTCATAATTACGTAAAATTCTGGCAAATTAGTTCGCAACAAGCCAGGCGGCCCAAACTGTTGCATATACCCTGACTCTGCATGCAATGAACGCAAGAGAAGTGACAGAATTTCACCTGGTTAATATTGCCAGGTAACCTAGATTTATTTTAGCTAAATATGCAGGTTTAAAAATATATACTTCTGTGTATTGATTTTAAGAAAGGCATTGGTGTTTATGGTTAGGTACAGTCGTGCAACGATTGTGCTTTTTTCGCAAATGCTCTTTTGTTAAATCATCCCCCGTTTGGCGAAGTTGGCTGTCTTTGTTAGGAAGAAATAGTCTTCACACAGTTCGCAACAAGCCAGGTGGCCCAAACTGCTGCATATACCCTGACTCTCTTGCAAGAGAAGTGACACAATATACCTAGTTAAAAGAAGTTCATGTTAGCAGGCAATATTGACTAAACATGCAGGTTTAAAATGTATACTTGTGTATTGATTTTAAGAAAGGCATTGATGTTTATGGTTAGGTACATGTTGGAGCAACGACAGTCCTTTTTCGTGAATCCGCACAGCATCCATTATATGCAACGCAGGACACGCTAGATAAACTAGTAATACCATCAACCATATGTAGTTAAGTAGTGATTATGATTGATTGATTGATTGATTGTTTTTATAAGATACATTTAATGCTTGCTAGCAACTTCCTTGGCTTCTTACTGCATTCGCATAACAGGTAGGCTCCTCGTGGAGTGCAAGGAGAGGCAGGTGGTTAGAGCGTTGGACTAGTTAACTCTAAGGTTGCAAGATTGAATCCCCGAGCTGACAAGGTAAAAATCTGTCTTTCTGCCCCTGAACAAGGCAGTTAACCCACCGTTCCTAGACCGTCATTGAAAATAAAAATGTGTTCTTTAACTGACTTGCCTAGTTAAATAAAGGTGTAAAAAAAAATAGTCCAGATCGGTGTCCAAAAATACCGATTTCCGATTGATATGAAAACTTGAAATCGGCCATTCCGATTAATCGGTCGACCTCTAGTGCTAACATTTGCAAAAGGGTTTTCTAATGATCAATTATCCTTTTAAAATTATAAACTTGGATTAGCTAACACAACGTGCCATTGGAACACGGTGGCTGATAATGGACCTCTGCACGCCTATGTAGATATTCCATAAAAAATCTGCCGTTTCAGCTACAATAGTCATTTATAACATTAACAATGACTATACCGTATTTCTGATCAATTTGCTGTTATTTTAATGGACAAAAAAGGGCAACTATGGCATCCGTGTCAGGGAAAAATAAAAAAAAACAAGGAGATTTCTAAGTGAGCTCAAACTTTTGAACGGTAAGTGTACATCTGTTAAATAATTTAAGCAATAATTAGTCCGTCTCAATAGTATCATTATTACTAATTTGTCAATTAGACAACTGATAAAATAATGGAAACACTTGAGCAATATACAAAGTATATTTAAAGCAGGTGCTTCCACACAGGTGTGGTTCCTGAGTTAATTGAGCAATTATCTTGCTGGGAAGGCCATTATTTTGGCCCTTACTTTGTCTACCATGTCTATGCCCCCATAGGATGACAATGCTGCCATCCACAGGGCATGAGTGATCAATTAATGGTTTGATGAGCATGAGAATGATGTAAACCATATGCCATGGCCATATCAGTCACCAGATTTCAACCCAGTTGGTGCCTGAGACAGCATTTTCCACCACCATCAACAAAACACCAAATAATGAAATTTCTCATGGAAGAATGGTGTCGCATCCCTCAAATAGAGTTCCAGACACTTCTTGTATGTAACGCTTAATGAGTGAATGGGTGTGGAGTCAGGCGCAGTGAGCAAAGGATGCGGGAAAAAACACACTTTAATGTCAAAAAAAATCACAGGAACAAAATAGTATACCCAACACAGGTGTAACTATAAAACAAAAATAGTACCCTATTGTGAAATACTAGGACAGCGAGAAAACCCAACAAAACACTAACCACTCTCACAAATACAGAAGAACAAGCCCGCACAAACAGAAGCGGGCTAAACGAACTTAAATAACCCCACCCTAACAACCAAACAAGGAACAGGTGAAACCAATTAGACAAAACCAAACGAACACAGAATAAAGGTTCGGTGGGACCTAGTAGACCGGCAACGACGACAGCCGAGCGCCACCCGAACAAGATGGGGAGCCACCTTCGGTAATATTCCTGACATTGTACAATCTATGCCAATGTGCATTGAAGCTGTTCTGGGTCGTAGTGGCCCAACACCCTATTAAGACACTTTATATGGAACTTGTTTCGGGAAACTTGGCGTATGTCGCGGTCACTACTTTACAGGAGAGCCATTTAAACGTAAACCTTTTTATCGAAATGTGTTTTTTTGGCGGAAATGCCTTCTGGAACATGTGAACTTTCATGTGCCTTAATAACAAATGTGTGTGCCATCTGTAAATATGAATACGAGCCTTGGTGATTTAGCCACAGAAAAATCCAGCAACCTTCCCGCTAGCCATGATTGGCTGACATAATGAGTGGGCTGGACATGCCGCGAGATGAATTTAGATTGGTCTGCCATATAGCCCACTTCTGTCTATATGAGCTGGTCAGTATGTGTAGGTAATGCTGTCTAACGTGGCTTATTTTTTATATATATATATATTGCAGTAGAACTGCATAAGTGTTGCTCTCCACTTTCTGGAGGACCAAGTTTTGAAGTCAATGGAATTACAGTATGTTAGCGAAGGAGATGGAGAAAAAAACCTGTCTCCGGGTTACATCTTCAAACGAAGGGCAACTATGGTATCCGTGACAGGGAGAAGCCTCCATCCATGATGCATAAGGGTAAAATAATCTAGCTAGCTACATTTTCAGATATTACATGTTTCTAATTTTAACAGAAAGTCATTTAAATTTCATGTTCAAGTGTGCTGTTAGCTAGCTAGCTAACGTTAGCTGTCTGGCTTGCTAAAGTTACATGTATGATCTTATGATTTGTATCTCAGAGCCATTTGCTTTGCTAGTTATAGCCTAATTTTAGCTAGCTAGCTAGCTAACATTGAAGCTGGTTTGTTAGCTACAGTGGGGCAAAAAAGTATTTAGTCAGCCACCAATTGCGCAAGTTTTCCCACTTAAAAAGATGAGAAGCCTGTAATTTTCATCATAGGTACACTTCAACTATGACAGAAAAAATACGGGGAAAAAATCCAGAAAATCACATTGTAGAATTTGTAATGAATTTATTTGCAAATTATGGTGGAAAATAAGTATTTGGTCACCTACAAACAAGCAAGATTTCTGGCTCTCACAGACCTGTAACTTATTCTTTCCTCTGTCCTCCACTTGTTACCTGTATTGATGGCACCTGTTTGAACTTGTTATCAGTATAAAAGACACCTGTCCACAACCTCAAACAGTCACACTCCAAACTCCACTATGGCCAAGACCAAAGAGCTGTCAAAGGACACCAGAAACAAAATTGTAGACCTGCACCAGGCTGGGAAGACTGAATCTGCAATAGGTAAGCAGCTTGTTTTGAAGAAATCAACTGTGGGAGCAATTATTAGGGAATGGAAGAAATACAAGACCACTGATAATCTCTCTTGATCTGGTGCTCCACGCAAGATCTCACCCCGTGGGGTCAAAATGATCACAAGAACGGTGAGCAAAAATCTTAGAACCACACGGGGGGACCTAGTGAATGACCTGCAGAGAGCTGGGACCAAAGTAACAAAGCCTACCATCAGTAACACACTACGCCGCCAGGGACTCAAATCCTGCAGTGCCAGACGTGTCCCCCTGCTTACGCCAGTACATGTCCAGGCCCATCTGAAGCTTGCTAGAGAGCATTTGGAAGATCCAGAAGAAGATTGGGAGAATGTCATATGGTCAGATGAAACCAAAATATAACTTTTTAGTAAAAACTCCACTCGTCGTGTTTGGAAGGCAAAGAATGCTGAGTTGCATCCAAAGAACACCATATCTACTGTGAAGCATGGGGGTGGAAACATCATACTTTGGGGCTGTTTTTCTGCAAAGGAGCAGGACGACTGATCCGTGTAAAGGAAAGAATGAATGGGGCCATGTATCGTGAGATTTTGAGTGAAAACCTCCTTCCATCAGCAAGGGCATTGAAGATGAAATGTGGCTGGGTCTTTCAGCATGACAATGATCCCAAACACACAGCCCAGGGCAAAGAAGGAGTGGCTTCGTAAGAAGCATTTCAAGGTCCTGGAGTGGCCTAGCCAGTCTCCAGATCTCAACCCCATAGAAAATCTTTGGAGGGAGTTGAAAACAAAACATCACTGCTCTAGAGGAGATCTGCATGGAGGAATGGGCCAAAATACCAGCAACAGTGTGGGAAAACCTTGTGAAGACTTACAGAAAACGTTTGACCTCTGTCATTGCCAACAAAGGCTATATAACAAAGTATTGAGATAAAATTTTGTTATTGACCAAAAACGTATTTTCCACCATAATTTGCAAATAAATTCATAAAAAATCCGACAATGTGATTTTCTGGAGAATTTGTATTTATTTCGTCTGTCATAGTTGAAGTGTACCTATGATGAAAATTATAGGCCTCTCTCATCTTTTTAAGTGGGAGAACTTGCACAATTGGTGGCTGACTAAATACTTTTTTGCCCCACTGTATGTGCAGATTCATGCAGGGTAGTAACGTCATGAGTTGGGATTATGGTTAATTATTTACCTAGCTAGCGACATGTCTTAAGAGAAGACTCCACCATGCAAGTAACCATTTCAATAGAATGTCACTGCGACAACTGTTGATAGACATAGCTGGTAAATTTGCTGTGGCTATCCACTCTGATTTCACAGCACTCTTATCTGAGTGTGCCAGAGTGCAGAATAACTGACTAATTTACAAACGTTCAACACCATTGAATAAGGCCGGTGTCAGTAAACGTTGGAAAAATAGCTTAAGTTGTAGTCACCAACCCTCTGGATAACATAAAAACAGCCTAACCAGCTCTGCTAGGTCGAGTAAAATGGTCAGTGAGCTGTTCTCTTATTTCGGTCACATATTGGTGTTTCCTTTATTTTGGCAGTTACCTGTAGCTCATTGTATTCCATTTTAATTCAACCAATTCAGAAGATAACACAGAATTTAATTAATTAATGAAAACGTTTCCATTGTTCTCTTAAGGGCCATTCAGTTCATAGATTGAACTGACTGAATTAAAATGCTTTCAATGGAAAGTACAGACATTGTTCTACTGTATGCATCAAATGTGAGTGAGTTAAAGCCTCATACAGAAGTGCTCTGACTGGAAGTTTTCTGTCATTTTCACACAATTCATGCTCTCTGTCCCTCAAACAGTCTGTTTTAATCCCACTAAAGCAGACTCAGCATGTTCGACTTTTATGAACGTGCTTTTCTCAGAATGGACAGGCTAATTTAATGGAGGTGAAGCTAATTCCAAGCTTTGAGTCCTTGGAGTCTTTTTTGTCCATCCATCTCAGTATTCCGGCACTGCCTGAAAACCGATGGACCTTCAACATCCACTTCATCTCCAAAATATAATTGATGGCGTCATAAGTCTCTTTCCTACGGAGAATAGAAATTCTAGAAAAGCTGAACTTTTCTAGTGCTGGATGCAGAGTTTGCTGTGGATTCTGTCCAGCAGTAGATAGTGGTTGATGGTGGGTGGTGGGGATGGGCTGGGGTCATGTTCCACAGAGATTAAATTGCTCTAGTACATAATTCTATCACAGGGAGTAAATAACAGAGAATAGCCTAAGCATGGGACATGTGAACAGAGATAACATTGTACACAATTATTTATTCATAATTGAGGAGAATCACGTGCGGTGAATACAACAGGTGTAGACCTTACAGTGAAATGCTTACTTACAGGCTCTAACCAACAGTGCAAAAAAGGGATTATGTGAACAATAAGTAAAGAAATAAAAACAACAGTAAAAAGACAGTGAAAAATAGCAGTATTGAGGATATAT
The DNA here is from genome assembly GCF_021184085.1 of Oncorhynchus gorbuscha. Lineage (NCBI taxonomy): Eukaryota > Metazoa > Chordata > Actinopteri > Salmoniformes > Salmonidae > Oncorhynchus > Oncorhynchus gorbuscha. Next base: position 77,340,549 of record NC_060182.1, on the reverse strand, counting down.
ATAGTAGCGAGGCTGCATACAGGCACCGGTTAGTCGGGCTGATTGAGGTAGTATGTAGATATGGTTAATGTGACTATGCATATATGATGAACAGAGTAGCAGTAGCGTAAAAGAGGGATTGTCGGGTGGTGGGTGACAGGACACAATGCAGTGAGCCAATGTGCGGGGGCACTGGTTGGTCGGGCCAATTGAGGTAGTATGTACATGAATGTATAGTTAAAGTGACTATACATATATGATAAACAGAGAGTAGCAGCAGCGTAAAAAGAGGGGTTCGCAAATAGTCCGGGTAGCTATTTGATTACCTGTTCAGGAGTCTTATGGCTTGGGGATAAAAACTGTTGAGAAGCCTTTTTTGCCCGAGACTTGGCACTACGATACCGCTTGCCATGCTGTAGTAGAGAGAACAGTCTATGACTGGGGTGGCTGGGGTCTTTGACAATAGTTTTCAGTAAAGCTTCAAGCAAATAATTAATGTTGATTGTTCTTGTAACATGTACTATGCATTATGCATTGCAGGGAGAGCACTTTTGATGCCCACCACACAACAAGACCTCCTCAGCTTGAAGGTCGCAGGCATAAATCAAAGGTTGTCTTCTTCCCTGTACTGTATATTTCAGTGCTCAAGTTCAGTGAGTTTAGGTAACCCAAAGTTGCCACTGTTCATTCTCTTTGATGAAAGGGGTGAGCAGAATCTCATAGTAAAATGTCCTTCAATAGAAGTGCTCAAACAATGTATTCTTTTGTGTTTCATAAACTATTTGCATATGGTGGCTCCGCCCCAGTAATTACAAATTAAAAGGGAATACTTCATTAAATCAAAAGTATAGGCACCCTCAAGCATTACATGACATGGATTAATAGGCAGCAATCATAACACCATGACTCTTGAATGCTTAGTTGAGAGCGATAACGCTGCCTGCTGTCTACAACAGACAATTATGAAATGATATACATCCCATAACCTACAAACACTGCTTAAGATTAGTAACACAATATAATTGAAGGAATATGCCATATAATTTTCATAATAAATATACTCAATAAGATCACTATAAATAGCCATATTGTTTGGCCATATTACAGCAGAACTTGAGCCAAAGAGATAGCATTTCATCATCGTTGATTAAGAGTAAGCTGAGGTGTAACCTTCTCCCATCGATCACTCAGTGATGCAGGGCTAATGTTTTAAGCGTGGTTCCATGTTGGCGTGTAAGTGCTGTAGAGACCATGCTGGTCCTGTAGAGTCAGCCGGATCCATGGCCCCAGTGACTGATCTGTCACACAGAGCCATACAGACTCCATCAATCTATAACCCTATGACTCCAGGCAGCACTCTTCAGCCCTTTGGGCATCTCCTCAGGCTCGTCTGTGCTGACAAACATTCTCCCCATCCCCATAGCTTTAAAACGTTTCTACTGTCAGCATTTGGTATTCGTTTTGGGGATAGGGGTATGTTCACTTCTTTTTTGGAGAAGTTTCAGTTTCTAAACCTATTTTCATCTCTTGAATGAGTCATGTTTTGGATTAAATGAAGGAAAGGATATGGTAAATATACAGTTCACACAGACTTATTTGATATTGTAGCCGATCATGGCTGAGATTGGTCATGTCTTGGCAAATGCATTGGACTGAAAGATTTGACTAAGTTTCAATTCAAATAAGGAAATTAGTCCATTTAAATTAATTAATTAGGCCCTAATCTATGGATTTCACATTACTGGGAATACAGATATGCATCTGTTGGTCACAACTACCTCACAGAAAAACAGTCAGTATCTGGTGTGACCCCAATTAGCCTCATGCAGCGCACACATCTCCTTCATATAGAGTTCATCAGGATGTTGATTGTGGCCTGTGGAATGTTGTTCCTCTCTCCAATGGCTGTGTGGATTTGCTGGATATTGGCGGGAACTGGAAAGCGCTGTCGTACACGTCGATCCAGAGCATCTCAAACAAGCTCAATGGGTGACATGTCTGGAGACAGACCATGGAAGAACTGGGACATTTTCAGCTTTCAGGAATTGTGTACAGGTCCTTGCGACATGGGGCCGGCAATGCATTATCATGCTGAAACATGAAGTGATGGCAGCGGATGAATGGCACGACAATAGGCCTCAGGATCTCGCCACAGTATCTCTGCATTCAAATTGCAATCAATAAAATGCAATTGTGTTCGTTGTCCGTAGCTTATGCCTGCACATACTGTACCATCACAACTTTGATATCAGCAAACCGCTCGCCCACACGATGCCATACACGCTGTCTACCATCTGCCCAGTACAGTTGAAACCAGGATGAATCTAATATATATACTGCTGTACATACTGTATAATTCCTGGTATATCTTGTGTAAATTCATCTGGTGCGTTACAGTGCTATTTGGGTTGATAATTGGATTCGTTCCAACATTTTTATTTGTTTATTGATTATCTGTGTACTGTTTGACATTATACTTCATTGTTAGGAGCTAGTAACATAAGCATTTTATTGTACCCGGTATAACATCTGCCAAATTGTGTACGCGATAGGCTTTGGCGGTATACCGTACATACCGTATACCGGGTATTTGGAAAAAGCCACGAGATGGTTTTTCAATACCGTCAATACTGTAAACTTCTTTTTTTTTAAACCTTTTTCAATATTTGTAGCTCCTTTTTAAGTCAATAGCCTGCAGTCAACTTGTGCAATGCGTTAGGAGATAAAGCATTTCACCTGTCACATTATTTTAAATTATGAAGCTTACCTTAGTTCCCCAGAACAGTTGAGCCAGTCCCGTGTTTGTTTGTAAATAGCACAATGGAAGAAAGCAGGAGCTGGTAAGTCTATAGCGTTCTATATCTATTGGCGAGTCTTTGTTGTGCAGCGCACATGAGTTGATGAAGTTACACTTGTATGCAATTCACTACTAAATGTTTGCCATCAGATATCTCTTTCTGACAGAAGTCAAAAGAACTCTGGATGAGTTATCTGTACAGTTGCCAATTTTTCCTGTGCTTCCTACTAACATTTTAGTAGGAAGCATTTTTTTATCCTCAAATTTTCTTCCCTCGGCTCTGTGTATACATGATGCTCTTCATTCAGAAAAGCATGCATCACAACTCTGTTCATTTGCACAATTTCTCTCATTCACTTTCACTAGTACATTTCCACACTCACCGACAATGAAATTTGGTAGCTACTAGCTATGCTTGTATAACTTAGGAGCTGAATTTGCCAGTCTTTGTAACTACTTTATGTTCGTTTTCGCTCGTTAGCATTTAGCTAACAGCGTCTATTTGTTTGTGCTAATTTTGTTATCATTCTGGTAATGGAGGCCCATGTGTTTTTAGCGCCCCTTGTGTGTTATGCCGGTAATACCGTAAATCTCGGGATGAGAGAAGGACGGTATGATGATATGAAAGTCTGGATCCCACTCAAGCCTAGTACGTGACCAATAAACTTGGATTTTATTTAGAAGTATTGTTGTCCGTTAGTTTACTCCAATCATGGAGGGGTGGTAGGCTCTGCAAAATGATGTTAATATATAATAATATATGCCATTTAGCAGACGCTTTTATCCAAAGCGACTTACAGTCATGTGTGCATACATTCTACGTATGGGTGGTCCCGGGGGTCAAACCCACTACCCTGGCGTTACAAGCGCCATGCTCTACCAACTGAGCTACACAGGACCACAGGATGTTATAATAAAGAAAATAAATGAGAAATTATGCAATTGATTAAATTGATAGAACAATCTGCAATATTATAACTGATACCTTCCCCCCCATCACAACACTTAGAAAATTCCCTCATATCTTGGTTTGCAGAACAAATCTGATAACCTGACCTAATGTGATCAGTCTGTTGAGCAGGGTGAAGGATTTGTCCCGTATTCTTCTGTACTGCCTTTGTTTATTGTGGAGGGCAATCTGCAGTTCAGAGTGACAGTACAACTCACACCGCTCAGTGTTCTCACTTCACTATTGCATAAAGCCCTCCTCATATAGGCTACAGCAGCTCACTCAGACATTTATGATAGTGGAGGAGGTGGCAGCTGATGCTGGGTTATTGTTATCGAAGAAGAAGACAAAGAGAGAGCTTTGTAAGTGACAACGAGGTAGCCTAATTTGACATGTCTCCGTAAATAGATGATGCTCTTTACAGCATGGCTTCCTCAGCATTTACTGGTGCTTGATGGTTCCACCTTTAGAGCTGAGTACACAGAACATGGAACACATCAAAGTGCGAGCTGGGCACTGACTGAGACCTTGTCGCAACATATCCTGGGGGATCGTATCTATGTTTGGTAGTTATCAGGCCGTAGCCATGGGCAACCGCTGCAGGTTGTAAAATGTGGGAGTATCGAGCAGCCTTAGGCTTAGCCCATTTCCTGTCAAACTGAGAAATCTTTATCGTCCCCCCACGGTCTCAATCGCCCAACAAAAAAAAGAAATTGTGTGCATCAAGACATGGGGGATTCTTGAGGCAGGTGTTGAGAAAGCTGCCCAATTATAGTCTTGAGTTGGCCCCGTTTCTTTGACTTACTTGATAACTGATACTAATAATGTTGCTCAGCTGCCATATCATATTTAGCAATAAGGCACGAGGGGGTGTGGTATATGGCGAATATACCACGGCTAAGGGCTGTTATTAAGCACGACACAACGCGGAGTGCCTGGATACAGCCCTTAGCCCTTGGCCATATACTATAGACCCCTGAGGTGCCTTATTGCTATTATAAACTGGTTACCAATGTAATTAGATCAGTAATTATACATTTCTTGTCATACCAGTGATATACGGTCTAAAATACCACAGCTGTCAGCCAATCAGCATTCAGGGCTCGAACCACCCAGTTTATAATACATCTTAATATATTGTCCTGTCACGGCTCTAGCACACATATTTGCATAGCAGACAACTACAATAGCATCGGCATGCTATTTTGGACTTGGCTGAAAGGGAGTGAAGGGAGATTTAGTCATATCTGACAGAGGAGTATGAAGTAATAATAATCCTGGTGGATTTCCAAACCACTCAGTGCATGACACATCCTGTATGACCTCCTATGTATTCTGATGCTCATTGCCATGGATGAATAATGCATTCATATGGATATTCTACTTGGCCCATTCAACTCATTAATACGTGTGGGTAATATTTTCCTGTGTAATTGAGCTTACAGTAGGTCATCCACAGCAGGCTCTGTGTTTTCTTCTTTAAAGGATATTTTTGCTTCCTTCATCTCAGCCCCCCATTGAACTTCTTCAGCTGTGCCTGCTTTTCCCTGTGTGTAACGTGAGTGCACAATAAGTACTGTATATGTTATACAGTACTTTGATTTGGAGTAACAAGGTGGCACCGATAGAGATGGCAGCTTTGCTTCTAGTCCAGTATTTTGTTTTTTTATTTACTTCATACATTGTTAGCCCAGAAAACCTTAAGTGTTGTTACATACAACCGGGAAGATTATTGGATATTATTGGATATCAGAGAGACGTCAAGTTGCCAGCACAACCACCCCACGACCAGGAATATGACTTTCCCAAAGTGGATCCTTTGTCTGCACCTCCAAGGGCATTTTAACTGATTACAGATGCCGACCCAAAACAACATCGCTGGAGGAGAGGGTGCCAGAGCGGTCTTCTAACGAGGCTTCGGATGCACGCACACAAACCACCACTTCCGAGTATATTACTTGCTAATGTCCAGTCCCCAGTTATTAACAAAGAGATATCTGGGATTGTAACATACGATGTTTCACGGAAATATGGCTAGCTGGGGACATGATGTTGGAGTCCATACTGCCAACAGGTTTTTCAGTGCATCGGGCCAACAGGAATAAACATCTCTCCGGTAAGAAGGGCGGGGGTGTAGGTTTCATGATTAATGACTCGTGGTGTAATTGTAACAACATACAGGAACTCAAGTCCTTTTGTTCACCTGACCTAGAATTCCTCACAACCAAATGCCGACCGTATTATCTCCCAAGAGAACACTCCTCGGCTATCGTCACAGCCGTGTATATCCCCCCCACAAGCGGATACCAAGACGGCCATCAAGGAACTTCACAGGACTTTATGCAAATTGGAAACCATATATCCTGAGGCTGCATTTATTGTTGCTGTGGATTTTAACAAAGCTAATTTGAGAACCAGGCTACCTAAATTCTATCAGCATATCAATTGCAGTACACGAGCAAGTAACACGCTCAACCATTGCTACCCTAACTTCCGAGATGCATGCAAGGCCCTCCCCCGCATTCCTTTTGGCAAATCTGACCATGACTCCATCTTGTTGCTTCCCTCCTATAGGCAGAAACTAAAATAGGAAGCGCCCGTGCTTAGGTCTGACCAATTGGATTCCACGCTTCAAGATTTCTTCGATCACGTGGACTGGGATATGTTCCGGGTAGCCTCAGATAATAACATTGACGTATATGATGACTCGGTGAGCGAGTTTATAAGGAAGCATATAGATGTTGTACCCACTGTGACTATTAAAACCTTCCCAACCAGAAACCATGGATTGATGGCAGCATTCGCGCAACACTGAAAGCACGTACCACCACATTTAATCATGACAAAGCGACTATAAAAATGGTTGAATACAAACAGTGTAGTTATTCCCTCCGTAAGGCAATCAAACAAGCAAAGTGTAAGTATAGAGAAAATTGGAGTCGCAATTCGACGGCTCAAACACGAGACGTATGTGGCAGGGTCTACACACAATCACGGATTACAAAAAGAAAACCAACCTCCCCCACCCGCGGACATCGAGGTCTTGCTTCCAGACAAAGTAAATAGCTTCTTTGTGCGCTTTGAGGACAATACAGTGCCACCGACACGGACCACTACCAAAGACTGTGGGATCTCCTTCTCCGTGGCCGACGTGAGTAAAACGTTTAAACGTGTTAACCCTCGCAAGGCTTCCAGCACAGAGGGCATCCCTAGCCTCGTCCTCAGAGCATGCACAGAACAGCTGGCTGTTGTGTTTACGGACGTATTAAATCAATCGCTGTCCCCACATGCTTCAAGATGGCCACCATGGTTCCTGGTCCCAAGAAAGCTAAGGTAACTGAACTAAATTACTATTGCCACGTAGCACTCACTTCTGTCATGAAATGCTTTGAGAGACTAGTCAAGGATCATATCACCTCCACCCTACCTGTCACCCTAGACCCACTTCAATTTGCTTACAGACCCAATAGGTCCACAAACGATGCAATCACCATCACACTGCACACTGCCCTATCCCATCTGGACAAGAGGAATACCTATGTAAGAATGCTGTTCATTGACTAAAGCTCAGCATTCAACACCATAGTACCCTCCAAACTCATCAATAAGCTTGAGATCCTGCGCAACTGGGTCCTGGACTTCCCGACGGGGGTAGGAAACAACATCTCCACTCCGCTGATCCTCAACACTGGAGCACCACAAGGGTGCTTTCTCAGACCTCTCCTGTACTCCCTGTTCACCCACGCCTCTGTGGCCATGCACGCCACCATTTCAATCATCAAGTTTGCAGACGACACTACAGTGGTAGGCTTGATTGCCAACAACGACCAGCCAGCCTACAGGGAGGAGGTGAGGGCCCTCGGAGTGTGGTGTCAGGAAAATAACCTCTCACTCAATGTCAGCAAACCAAAAGAGATAATCGTGGAAACAGCAAAGAGAGCATCCCCCTATCCACATCAACGGGACAGCAATGGAGAAGGTGGAACGTTTTAAGTTCCACAGTGTACATATCACCGACAAACTGAAATGGTCCATGCACACAGATAGTGTGGTGAAGAAGGCACAACAGCGCCTCTTCAACCTCAGGAGGCTGAAACAAATGTGGCTTATCACCAAAAACCCTCACTAACTTTGACAGGTGCAGAATTGAGAGCATCCTGTCGGGCTGTATCATCGCCTGCTAAGGCAACTGTACCTCCCACAACCGCAAGGCTTTCCAGAGGGTGGTTTGGTCTGCCCAACGCATTACCGGGGGCAAACTACCCACCCTCCAGGACACCTACAGCACCCGATGCCACAGGAAGTAAAAAAAGATCATCAAGGACAATAACCACCCGAGTCCCTGCCTGATCACCCCGCTTCCATCCAGAAGGTGAGGTCTGTACAGGTGCATCAAAGCTGGGACAGAGAGATTGAAAACAGCAAATTTCCTGCCCCCTTCAACCATAGATTTACTGAGTGAAGAAGATCCTTGAACCTAACATTGAAGCTATTGACAGACACTTAGCCTGAAGCTGTAAAGAGGAAAAGGCATGGCAGGTTTTCCCTATCAAACCCCGTTCTCTCCGCAACAAGCGAGGCAGCGAACCGAAGCTTGTTTACCGTCGGCACAGCGGGGCCTCTAATACTTCAGAGAGGCCTCTCACAGCCCAGCGTACTGTCAATGATTGCAGTGTGAAGTGGGAAGCTAAGGCTTTGTTCTGGTACTGTTGTTTTTACTGAAGCTCTGAAAGCAAATGCTGTGGATCATCAAACCAAATGGTACTGTTGAATAAAAGGGTTTCTGCTGGAGGTTATCCTTTTATCCTGTCTGTCAGTCCACAGATGGTTTGTAAGCATAGATAACAGCATTTACAACATAGGCCTAGCTGTCTAGTTACACAATTGATTATGTAGCTTTACATCTTTTGTGGATTGTGTCTTAATAAGTATTTATTATCTCTATCCTACTTATTTTTCATTCAGCTTGACGATCGACAGGGTGTAGACTAATCATGATTCATTTAAAACGGTAAGAAAGAACATAATGTAGCATAATTAAGCAACAAGGCACTAGGGGGTGTGGTATATGGCTAATATACCACGGCTAAAGGCTGTTCATATAAACGACACACCGTGGTGTGCCTGGATACAGCCCTGCCGTGGTATGTTGGACATATACCACAAACCCCTGAGGTGCTTTATTGCTATTATACACTAGTTACCATATAGTTAGAACAGTAAAAATACATGTTTTGTCATACCCTTGGTATACGGTCTGATGCACCACGGCTTTCAGCCAATCAGTATTCAGGGCTCGAACCACCCAGTGTCATGCCCTGACCTTAGAGAGCCTTTTTATTCTCTATTTTGGATAGGTCAGGGTGTGACTAGGGTGGGTACTCTAGTTTTTGTATTTCTATGTTGGCCTGGTATGGTTCCCAATCAGAGACAGCTGTCTATCGTTGTCTCTGATTGGGGATCTTGTTTTTCTATTTTTGCTTTTGAGCCCTACAAGGCTGTACATTTCGTTGGTTACTCTTTCATTTTTTGTTCCTGGTTATCATTAATAAAAATGATTAACCTTGCCCACGCTGCATCTTGGCCCGACATCCTTACAACGAAGATCGCACCACGTTACTGAAGATCGCACCACTCACAGACCAAGCAGCGTACCCAGGAGGAGCAGACATCCTGGACGTGGGAGGATATATTGGACGGGAAGGGATCCTGGACGTGGGAGGAAATCCTGGCCGGAAAGGATCGCCTTTCACGGCAGCCCGAGAGGCAGACCCCCCAAAAATATTGGGGGGGGGGGGCCGGGTGATTGGCGGAGCCAAGATGGGAACCAGAACCAACTCCCTGTACTCACCGTGTGGAGTTGGTCACCCTTCAGGTGCCATATTTTGCTGTTCTACGCACCGTGTCTCCAGGGCTCCTCCACAGCCCGGTGCGTTCTGTGCCAACTCCCCGCATTTGTCGTGCTAAAGTGGGTATCTGTCCAGGACGGCTTGTGCCGGCTCAGCGCTCCTGGTCTCCAGTACGCTCCAGGGTCCAGTACATCCTCTATGCACTGTGTTCCCAGTGCACCTTCACAGCCCAGTGACGATCCATGGCCCGGAGCCTCCAGAGACGATCCATGGCCCGGAGCCTCCAGAGACGATCCATGGCCCAGAGCCTCCAGAGATGGTTCCCAGTCCGGAGGCTCCAGCAACGGTTCCCAGTCCGGCGCCTCCAGCGAGGGTTCCCAGTCTGAAGCCTCCAGCGAGGGTTCCCAATCCGGAGTCCCAGGCAACTATCCACCGTCCGGAAACCCGTGACAATCCACGGTCCGGAGTCCCCGGCGACAGTCCACGGTCCGGTTCCTCCAGTGACGATCCATGGCCCAGTTCCTCAGGAGACGATCCATGGTCCGGTGATGATCCACGGTCCGGAGCCTCCGGCGACGGTCCGATTCACCAGAAGCTGAGGGATCCGCGAGCGGATCGGGTCTACATCCCAAAACGGAGACGCCACCGAGGATAGATGCCCACCCGGACCCTCCCCCATAGAGTCAGGTTTTGCGGCCGGAGTCCGCAGCTTTGGGGGGGGGGGGGTACTGTCACGCCCTGAGCCTTTTTATTCTCTACTTTGGTTAGGTCAGGGTGTGACTAGGGTGGGTACTCTAGTTTTTTTAATTTCTATGTTGGCCTGGTATGGTTCCCAATCAGAGGCAGCTGTCTATCGTTGTCTCTGATTGGGGATCATATTTAGGCAGCCTTTTCCCACCTGTTGTTTGTGGGATCATACCTTACTTCATGTTTTGTTTGTTTGGTATTGTTTCATTTATTTATTCATTTATTAAAACATGTGGAACTCAACGCATGCTGCGCCTTGGTCCAGTTATTCTAATAACGATCGTGACACCCAGTTTATAATCAGTAGTTGGTATCTGATTGCCTGTTTATTTTCAGGTATGATAGGCCTATAGACTTGTGTTGTGGCTTATTTGCTTCCTGTTGGTCTGTCATTGAGAAAAGAACACTTCCTCTTGCTGGGGCAGACTGAGCGAGCATGGTCCTTTTGATACTCGTAATGAAGGGTTCTTAGAAGGGTCTCTGTAGAATATAACCCTTTTGAGGTTTGAGGACTTCCAGGCAGAAGAACCCTTTTTTATTCCAGTTTGAACTGAAGATCCAAAGAGACAACCCTTCATGAACCCTTTTTTCTAAGTGTTGTCAATAGCTCTACTTCTCTTACAGCACCTCTCTGTGTTGATCAACATAATAAGATACACTTTGTTTTCTCAGATGTATGGTAATGCTAACTGACAGTAAGATGTTTCTCCCTTCAACACAACTCACTCTAATATGCAGAAAACATCTAAATACTGTCAGTTTGACCCATTTCTCATGCAAATAATTTTGAATGTCACATACTGTGTAAATACATATGTGAACTTATGTCCTTCACTTGAGCTGAAATATCATAATAAATGACAGTAGTCTATTTTATTCCCAACCAAAAACTTAACAAGGATATATTAGGGACGCAATTCATAGGCAAAGTTTATCTTTGTAGGCCTCCACTAAATTCCCAATGTTGGAGCAAAACTCCACTCGTTCACTCTGCCCGGGCCTACGTGCTTCTGCTGGCACAACTCCCTCATCTTATCGCTCTAGGTTGGGTTTTATTACAAATCATATCTTTCTCATATATTGTATTGCTTCGCTCTGTTTCACTGTTCTGCCCTCCAGCTTTTTATAGTAGTAGTGCTGCCAACAATACATTATCTTAAGAGTTTTTCATCACACTTTTAGGTGTTTGGTGGACTGGGCCTTGTGAAAATGTTTTCATCTTTGGATGCAGCTCTCTCTGGCATCAATATGAAACTCTAAACTGTAACATAAAAAATCCAAATATTTGAGTCTAATGTGTAAGATGTCCTCATAATGTTCGTTGAGCTTGTTTCATGTCCTCGAGCTTGGTTCCTATTAAGATTGGAGACATGGACAGGCCTGTTTTGCAGAGATAAGCTGCTTCCTTTCTACTAATGTATTACTACAGGAAATACATGTGTTCAGCAGCTGAACAAACACCTGTGATGATGGTGCAATTGCTGCTGTTACTGCATAAAATACCCATTCATGTCTCTATGAATGACTTCTGATGTTAATTGCACTTTAAGCAATTTCACTCCAGAAGCACTTGTTTCGAACGGATGAAGATTTCTTTATCAAAGTGATTCATGACTCATGGACTTATATACACACACACACAGAAACACTAAGGGCTCTATTTTAACAAACCTAATGCAATGGTAAATCTAAGTACAGGTGGTAGAGCCATAGGTACCTGTTACGCCCTGACCTTAGTTATCTTTGTTAACTTTATTATTCACGCTACGCCTTGGTCTCCGTGTTATGACGAACGTGACAGCATAACCCACCAAACAAGAACCAAGCAGCACGAAAAGGAGGAACAGCGCTTAATGGGGAGATAGACCTGGGAGGAGATATTAGATGGAGCAGGACTCTGGACTCAACCGGGGGAGTATCGCTGTCCTAAGGAGGAGTTAGAGGCAGCGAAAGCGGAATGGCTATACTACGAGGAAAAATACCGGAGAATAGAGGAACGGCGACTATATGAAGGTACACGGCTAGCACGGAAGCCCGAGAGGGAGCCCCAAGATTTTTTGGGAGGGGGCACTGCTCGTGCTTCCTGTGGGGAACGTGTTACTCGTCAGGCACCGTGTTATGCGGTAGAGCGCACGGTGTCTCCAAGGTGCTATTCTAGCCCGGTGCGCTCTATTCCAGCTCCTCGCATTTGCCGGGCTAGAATGGGCATCCAGCCAGGACGTATTGAGCGTGCTCTATGTTCTGGATCTCCAATGCGTCTCCACGGTCCAGTGTATCCTGTGCCTCCTCCCCGCTCTCACCCTGAGGTGCGTGTCACCAGCCCAGTACCACCAGTGCCAAGACCACGCACCAGGCTTCCTATGCGCCTCCAGAGCACAGGACGCCCTGTTCCTCCTCCCTGCACTCGCCCTGAGGTGCATGTCCCCAGCCCGGTACCACCAGTTCCGGCACCAGGCCTCCAGTGTGCCTCCAGGGTCCCGTACGCCCTGTTCCTCTTCCCCGCACTCACACTGAGGTGCGTGTCACCAGCCCGGTAGCACAAGTACCAGCACCACACACCAGGCCTACAGTGTGCCTCCAGGGTCCTGTACGCCCTGTTCCTGCTCCTCGCACTCGCACTGAGGTGCATGTCCCCAGCCCGGTACCACCAGTGCCAGCACCACGCACCAGACCTATAGTGCGCCTCAGTAGACCAGTACGCCCTGTTCCTGCCTGTTCCTTGCCCTCACCCTGAGGTGTGTGTCCCCAGCCCGGTACCACCAGTGCCGGCACCACGCACCAGGCCTATTATGCGCATCGGCAGTCCAGTACGCCCTGTTCCTGCTCCTCGCACTAGCCCTGAGGTGCTTGTCCCCAGCTCGGTACCACCAGCCCAGAGCGTCCGGTGACAGTACCCAGTCCAGAGCTTCCGGCAACAGTTCACAGACCGGAACCTCCAACGACAGGCCACAGTCCGGAACCTCCAACGACAGGCCACAGTGCGGAACCTCAAATGACGGGCCACAGTCCGGAACCACCAAGACGGGCCATAGTGCAGAACCTCAAACGACGGGCTACAGCCCGGGGCCTCCAACGGCGGGCCACAGCCCGTGGCCTCCAACGACGGTCCCCAGTCCGGAACATCCGGCGATGATCCCCAGCTTGGGTCCTACGGCGAGGACTCAGTGTAAAGAAGGGGGGGCGGCGTCCAGAACCAGAGCCGCCACCGAGGTTAGATGCCCACCCAGACCCTCCCATATAGGTTTAGGTTTGCGGCCGGGAGTCCGCACCTTTGGGGGGGGGGGGGATACTGTCATGCCCTGACCTTAGTTATCTTTATTTTCTTTATTATTTTGGTTAGGTCAGGGTGTGATGAGGGTGGTTTGTGTAGTTTTGTATTGTCTAGGGGTTTTGTATGTCTCTGGGTTGTTGTATATCTAGGTGTTTATGTGTCTATGGTTGCCTAGATTGGTTCCCAATCAGAGGCAGCTGTTTATCGATGTCTCTGATTGGGGACCATATTTAGATAACCATAATCCTTGGGTATTTTGTGGGTTATTGTCTATGTGTAGTTGCATGTCAGCGCTCATGTAATAGCTTCACGTACGTTTTGTTAGTTTGTTTAGTGGTCTTCTTTTAATAAAGTAGAATTTATTCATATCACGCTGCGCCTTGGTCTCCTCGTTATGACGAATGTGACAGTAACGGCGTGTATCAGAAATATTTGAGCTAATTTCACAAATATCTTTACACTTGTTGGCGTTGGTGAGAGAGGGCTGTGTTCAGATGAATAAACAAGTTGTGGCTGTGTCGAGGCTTGGCCAATCAGAATGTGCTTCAATTTGTGTATTTATTTTTGTTTATTGCCTTGGAATCAACTCCAATTCCAATGTTAGTCTGTTATAATTTGTTAAATGGCTTCCAGAAACAAAATAACAAAATGTAGTCTTATCTTTGCTAAATGCAGGTTAACTTTAACCCATTTGCAGTCCACATAGTTCTAAGTAATTGCATGGCTTCAATAGGATTCACACTGATATAGAGGCTAGGACTACTATAAATTACATTAGAACTGAGCATGAACATGCCAAACATTGCCAACAAGCAAGATTAAATTCAGTATTGATAAGGCATAAAAAGAGAACAAATAATTCTAAACAAAACAACTATTCTTTAAATAGGCTATGTCACACTTACAGGCACTATCATTTCTGCACATCCAAACTTTTCACAGTAGCTTTACAAAGATCTAATATAAAGAGAAAGGGAGAATGTCCACTAACTGTTATACAGCTTCCAAATAGGCCTATGTTTCATGAACATAATCGGAACCATTTTACAGATCAGATCGCATTCACACATCTCCAGATGCTGCATTGCATGCGTACCACTGACGTTGCAACCATGAAACCAGGAAGGTGAATCATTCTATTGAGATTGGTTGTAATAAAACATGTTTAAAAAATATATACAGTTGAATTCGGAAGTTTACATACACCTTAGCCAGACACAATTCCTGATATTTAATCCTAGTAAAAATTCTGTCTTTGGTCAGTTAGGATCACCACTTTATTTTAAGAACGTGAAATGTCAGGATAATAGTAGAGAAAATTATTTATTTCAGCTTTTATTTATTTTATCACATTCCCAGTGGGTCAGAACTTGGGTCAAACATGGGTCAAACTTGGGTCAAACATTTCAGGTAGCCTTCCACAAGCTTCCCACAATAAGTTGGATGAATTTTGGCCCCATTCCTCCTGACAGAGTTGGTGTAACTGAGTCAGGTTTGTAGGCCTCCTTGCTCGCACACGCTTTTTCAGTTCTGCCCACACATTTTCTATAGGATTGAGGTCAGGACTTTGTGATGGCAACTCCAATACCTTGACTTTGTTGTCCTTAATCCATTTTTCAACAACTTTGGAAGTATAGTTGGGGTCATTGTCCATTTGGAAGACCCATTTGCGACCAAGCTTTAACTTTAACTGATGTCTTGAGATGTTGCTTAAATATATCCGTATAATTTTCCTGCCTCATAATGCCATCTATTTTGTGAGGTGCACCAGTCCCTCCTGCAGCAAAACACCCCCACAACATGATGCTGCCACCTCCCTGCTTCATGGTTGGGATGGGTGTTCTTCAGCTTGCAAGCATCCACCTTTTTCCTCTAAACATAACGATGGTCATTATGGCCAAACAGTTCTATTTTTGTTTCATCAGACCAGAGGACATTTCTCCAAAAAGTACAATCTTTGTCCCCATGTGCAGTTGCAAACCATAGTCTGGCTTTTTTATGGCGGTTTTGGAGCAGTGGCTTCTTCCTTGCTGAGCAGCCTTTCAGGTTATGTCGACATAGGACTAGTTTTATTGTGGATATAGATACTTTTGTATCTGTTTCCTCCAGCATCTTCATAAGGTCCTTTGCTGTTGTTCTGGGATTGATTTACACTTTTCACCCCAAAGTACGTTCATCTCTAGGAGACAACTATTCTCCTTTCTGAGCGGTATGACGGCTGCGTGGTCCCATGGTGTTTATACTTGCTTAGTATTGTTTGTACAGATGAACATGGTACCTTTTAGGCGTTTGGAAATTGCTCCCAATGATGAAACAGACCTGTGAAGGTTCTGAGATCTTGGCTAATTTCTTTAGATTTTCCTATGATGTCAAGCAAAGAGGTACTGAGTTTTGAAATACATCCACAGGTATACCTCCAATTGACTCAAATTATGAAAATTAGCCTTTCAGAAGCTTCTAAAGCCATGACATAATTTTCTGGAATTTTCCAAGCTGTTTAAAGGCACAGTCAACTTAGTGTATGTAAACTTCTGACCCACTGGAATTGTGATACAGTGAATTATTATAAGTGAAATAATCTGTCTGTAAACAATTGTTGGAAAAAAGACTTGTGTCCTGCACAAAGTAACAGACTTGCCAAAACTATAGTTTGTAAACAAGAAATTTGTGGAGTGGTTGAAAAACACGTTTTAATGACTCCAACCTAAGTGTATGTAAACATCCGACTTCAACTGTATATAACACCAACAAATAAATATAAAATGTAATGATTCAGATAAGGTTCACCAGTATTCACTGAGGTTCTCATCTCTCGTTTCATGATGGGCATGTACACCCTACACTATGGAGGGGGATTTACGCACTTCCAAAAAGAGACCTGCATTGCTAAAAGAATGTGGGCTTGCCGACAATGCATAGATACTCCGGGATTGCATTGGGCAGGACAATGAAAGCCTTTGTTGAGAGGAGGAGAGGCTATGCTTGGTTTTTAACCAAATAAAACAAAATGGGAAAAAACATTTGTTTTTTATGTTTCTAAATACAAAGTATACAGGCACCAAAAGCACATTAGGCTACTCTTGTTTCATCCATGTCACGGCTGGATAGGATGCATTTCCACTGTCTAAATTCATGCCATAATCAACTGCGTTACTGCTAAAACCAGCCTTTGGTTGGTCTTAAATATCCCTATCAGCACTGGCTGAAATTATCGCTTTGGAGATTTCCACCCCTCCCATCTGAGCACAAGCGACCTGATGTAAGACATGTAAATTACAGAACGTGGCGTTAGGGCTGGAAAATGCCAGTGCGACAGTTTTTACACAACAAAATTGAAAACTAACATCCGTTTGACACTAGCGCCGTCTTAACGCCAGCCGAAAATAGAGTACTAAGACCTTTAGTCATGTCTGCGCAGGGACATGGTATGGCAGCCTACAGTAAGATCCATCAAGGCATGACTGCTCTATATCTCTAACACACACTAGGGATGTGACAAATGTAAAAATGATCGAAAACATTTCATCTGCCATTTTTTTTTATAACTATAGTAATTATATTACTTTTTAATGACCTGAATTTACAACTCAAATATGGTCTGCATGACTGCTACAGAGAAATGCCGTTCAATCTATTGCAGTTCTGTCTACCTACCAGATGGCGCACACCTTACTGCTGCCCCCCACCCACTCAGCGACAATGGTATTAATGCTGTTTTAGGTTCTCTGTGGTGTGCCTCTCCTCCATGTTCTCAGCTGTCAGTACATGCGACTTTATTCCCTTCTTCTCATCAATGTGATGGTAGTGATGGCAGTGATGTGTTCATGGATGTCCAACAATTTGTTGTATGGTGTTTAAGAGCTCGCGCTTTTACTTGCAGAGCAATCATTGTACAATTTCTCCATCAGGGTCATCACGGTTTTTCCACATTGGTATCTTGTAGTCTGGTTCTAGATATGCCATTTGGGTATTAAAGCCGACATTGACTTCTACCAGTGACAATGGCTGCATATTAACTGCAATCATTTCTGTAATCAGCGCTGTAATTTTCTCACTCTTTCCCTTTATACACTGGTGCCAGCAACGGATTGGGTCTCATGGTGCCTCCCTTTCAGCATTGCACCTGTACTGCCCCTGTAGCTCAATTCCACCTCGCAAAGTTTGCATTTAATCACCTTCTCATTTAACTTTTCAAAGTATTGCTATACAGGACATTCGTTGCTGTCGATTCCCTGTCTCACTGCCATTTTTCCAGCTGTTAAAGACAATGACGTGCACTTTATATCCATGGCAAATAAGTAGAAAGATTCATATCTCCTACTTCCTTCATTGTTACATTAGTTGTTTGTTTAATATTTATTTGTGCCTTTATGATGATGTTTGGGACCTGTTAATGATATTTTTGTGAAAATAAAGGTTTTCGGTTAGGGATTTTTTTTCTAAACGTTAACCATCCCAAATGTGTTTAATCATTTTATCGTCACACCCCTAACATACACACACACCCCCCCCACACACACACCCTTGCTCACTGTCTGTTCAGCAGATAACTAGCACCACATAACATACTATCCCATAAGCAATTCATAACTCCCTTAGTTGCTCTACATGCTATATACATTCATAAATGCTGCTTAGAAAGCGCTGTACCCCATACTGGATTAGCGAAACAGACAAAAAGCTGGTCACAAATGCGGATATCTTTGGTCCTATCCATATACATGCGTAAAGCGCACACTGGACACAGGCCATGCAACCTCCGTTGTTCACTGGAAGCAAACAGATGAGGTGAGAAGGGGAACAGCTCGAAAGCCATGGACCTGTAATACATAGGCATAACCTTGGCAGCAAAAGCTGCATTAGGACGTAAAATCACTTTGTAGTCGCCAGGTGTGAACTCCAAACAGGAAGGGTGTACTGATAGCTCCAAGACCATGAGCAGGATAGTCTTGTAGGAAAGGTCCACATACTCCCAATGGATCAAACGGAGGCTCACACAGAGCGTCCAGGAACAAAGCCAGGTCCCAGGTCTGAGCCATAGGCTTAGACAATGGTCTGTGCCGAAGCACACCTTTCATGAATCGCAACACCAGAGGATGAGACCCCATGATAGAGCCATCAATCCCTACATGACGCGCTGGAATGGCTGCCATATAAACCTTCAATGTGTAAAGGAAAGCTTTTGCAAGAACATAAAAAAGTCCACTCAAAGAGCATTGAAAAGGAGAAACTCCTTTAACCTGACACAAACCCTCAATCACATGCAACTTATATGTATACAACCCTCTCGTAGAGGGCGAATTCGCCGACTGTATAGTCGCAATCTTCTTCGAAGGTAAATCCCTAGCCATCAAATTCAACCTTTCATGGGCCAAACCCACAGATCCTATATCTGCGATTGTGGGAGGCAAACACTCCCGTGCGGCTGGGATAGTAGATCCCGATGACACGGAACCCTCCACAGGTCCCTGATCCCCGGGAACCACAAGAATAAACAACCGACTGTCCTGACAGACCTTCTCCACGGTGGCCTGAATCAGGTCCACTGGAGGAAATGCATAGAGAAGGGACCAAGGCCACTGATACGACAAAGCATCCTTCCTAACCGAGCGCCCAGATCTCTTATTGAGAAGAACAGACGACAATGTGTGTTTTCTTGCAATGAGTAAAGATCTACTTTGGCCCTACTGAACCGGTCCCGTATCTAGGCAACCAAAGAGGGATGCAGGCTCCAAGAAAATAAGTCGCCCTGAGCGACAGGAAATGTTACCTACGAGCAGATAACAGGCCAGGTTTAGGAGAGAGAGAGAGAGAGACCGGGTCCCACCCTGCCTGTTGATGAACGCCACCACCCTCCTGTTGTCAGAACTTACCAACAAATGCTGGGCCTCCAATATCGGACGGAAACGCCTCAGCGCCAGCAAAACAGTCAGTAGCTCTAGGTAACTGACATGCAGCGCCCTTTGCGCTGTTGACCAAATCCCTTTTTCCAAGAAGCACACACACAGGGCTCCACATCCCAGTAAAACTGTGTCTGTCATGATCACCCTGCGGGACACTACCCGGCCCATGAGAACCACCTGCAACAGCAGTCGTAGGTCCCTCCCTTAGGCACAAAGGAGACACCTTGAGCAACCGATGGCAGTCGCAAGATGCATCCAGAGCATAGCAATCCCCCAGTGCTGAAACAGACGCATCAACAGAAGTTCCAGAGGCACCATAGCTATCATAGAGGAACCGTGCCAGACAGAGCCGGAATGCAACCCTCCTCTGTTGGGAATAAAGCACATGATTCAGAACCGAGTCCAGAACGAGACCCAGAAACGGGCAAAGAACTTTTATTGTCATTTACTTTGAACTGAGATTGAATATGGGAATCCAGCGTGGCAGTGTGAAGCTCCACCTGTTCCTCAACTCCACAATGACCAGCCAATCATCCAAATCAAATCAAATGTTATTTGTCACATACACATGGTTAGCAGATGTTAATGCGAGTGTAGTGAAATGCTTGTGCTTCTAGTTCAGACAATGCTGTAATAACCAACAAGTAATCTAACCTAACAATTCCACAACAACTACCTTATACACACAAGTGTAAAGGAATAAAGAATATGTACATAAACATATATATAAATGAGTGATGGTACAGAACGGCATAGGCAAGATGCAGTAGATGGTATCGAGTACAGAATATACATATGAGATGAGTAATGTAGGGTATGTAAACATAAAGGCCAATACTCTGATCCCCTGGCACTGCACTGTTGCCAAAGCTACCTCCTCCACCATAGAAAATGTGCAGGGCGATAGGGAGAGGCCGAAAGGCACGACCAGAAACTCGTAGACCACGTCCTCGAAATTAAACCTAAGAAACTTTCTGTGGGGAGGATATCTAGACACTTGAATATTTTCCATCCTTCAGATCTATGGACGGGAACCAATCACTGGAATGCACCGACTGCAATAGCAGTGTGATAGCAAAGTGTGAGCATTTTGAAATTGTAAACCTTAAGTCCAGGATTGGATGTAACATTCCATCACTCTTGGGAACTAAGAAGTGCCCGGCTGTACCAAACAATCTGTACTTCTGACATGGGGTCCACCTGAATAGCCTGCTTTTGAAAGAGATCGGAATTCTCCTCTCTCAAGACAGGCGCTAGGACCTCTGGGACCATTGACGTAATGACACCACAAAAAGGAGGAGGATGCACAGCAAACCGCAGACCGTAACCCCTCGTCCTCGTCGACCATGGTGAAACTGTGCATACCCGCCACTGGGTGGAGCATGCTACAAGTCTCCCATACATTATCTCTTGAAGGGGCAGATCGCAACGCTGAGAACTGGGATGAGATTTTTTTGGAGCATGCTTGTTTTCATATCCAGCACTCTTGACAACCGTGTGTCTGAATATGGGAAAGGAACTGTGTTTATTATTACACCTGGACAATACTGCACTCTTGATACCCCTGAACACAGAGGAACCATGGGTAGAAACAATGTGCTTTTGTGGTACCGCTGTTCTGAAACCCGGCCCACATCGGGTTTGCAACTAGTAACTTGCCCCCATTGACTGAGCAAATCAAAATCATAGTATGATTTGATTTGATTTGATTTGATTGACTGAGCCACTTGGGATCATGGTTTCCACTCTTGGGAGCCCCAAGAGCACGCCCCCTCACCGGCCTCCAGCTAGGGTCGCGAGGTCTGCTCCTTCCCATGCGTTGCAGAAGAATCAGCTTTCACTCCGCTCTCCTTCGATCCATCACGGTGTCTGTGCCAAGACTATGCCGCTGTCCAAATCGACCTTGAAGCCACCCCCTGTCCCGAGGCAACCCTCTTCTCGCCTGGAACCGATATGCCCACCGCGAAGGATCTTATTGGAAAAAAGGGACCCGTAGAGCTGCATCCTGTTTTTGTTTCTCCTCGAAACGGGCCTGTAAAGACTCCATAGCTGAGCCCAACAACGTTGTTGGCGAAACTGGATCATCCAGATACAGCCGCATGTCCCTGTCATTAACCACACCCTCAGTCTGGTACACTTGGTCTAGCTGATCGGCCGAGAACCAGCACTGTTTATTCAGAAGAACTGTGCTACGATTCGCTCCCTTGTTAGCCTCTGGAGCTAAATAACTCACCAGCTTTCCATCCATCGGTGTTGTGCAAACGAGCTCCACTTCCTCCATACCCTTGACATTCGTGAACACACCATAACCTGGTAGCACCAGCATGGCTGAATAATCCGAGGTTGCCTTTATTTAGCTCATCGACAAAATATTGAAACAGGTAAGCGATTCTTCACCGCTGAAGGGACAGGAGATAAATACCTTTCCCCAAACCTGGAAGAGCTCTGCTGCTGGGAGAAGACTGCCAGCCCACTCCAAGATGATCTGCCACCCTACGACGCAGCTCCATCAAAGGCGCATTAACCACCAATGGTTCACTCTCCCCCGCCGAATCCATATCAAGCCCCGGACTGATATCATCCGATTCACACTCTGAAAATCCTCCAGAGCCAACCAGGGATACTATGTCATCCCCGGAATCTGGAAGTCCCTTAGCCAGCATCTCCAATCCTCCTGAGCGTGTTTCCACCCCGGGCTAACAGGACAGCACTCGTGATTATCTTTAATTTTCATTGTGAGACTAGATCTCCTAGGGCACGGCCGGAGGTTAAAACTCAAGCAAGGAAGTACTGGCTACGCAAGCAAGGCAGAAAGTAGTGTGTTTTTAGCAAACACAAACACCGATACCAAGACCAAAAATCGCAACATCTAAGGGGAAGAGTACTTTCTCCCAATTAACGTACACCTAAGTGGAAGCCCCATCTCATAGTCTTTGTATGCTTGAAAAGTTTTTAAATTATGTGACACCTTCTTCATTCAGGCAAGCTGAAGAGCAAAGAATTTAGGAAACGAATGAAAAGTCAGGTATTATTTCCAGGAAGATAAAATTTTGCCCCTTGGGCATGATTTCAGTTTTCTTCAGGTGAATATGATTGGTCATTGACTCCCCATAGTATGTTATACCGAGTGACCGGCTGAAAAGGAACTGTGTACATACCACATTGCAATCTCAACACTATACTATTTGTCATTGGACTATGAAAAACATGAGCTGGGACACACCCAGAGAAAATTATTTCATGTAGAGGTGCTGACTAACGGCAATAAACTAAAGGCGTCGCACACTCTATATATAAACTCCCAGTAATTTATTGGGTAAATTGGACTATGACCATGTTGTGGCTCTTCAGTCCAACTCTCCATTGACATGAAGATCATGGCTGCCACTTGTCATATAATTATGGTTTCTGGGATGATTGCCTGATCACAGTAGTATTAGTAGAAAAATAAAGTAATTTCATCTGCACAAGTATAACCCTCACATTTTAGAAAAGGGAACTTCATGAGTAGTTGATCATGTGAAAGGTTTAATTCATGTCCCAATCTGTCATAGTACTGACCACTTTAACTATTACAGATCACAGGCATGAAAATAATGTACACACACGTGAGTCACAGAGCTACACAGTAATGTCCTGAGGAGAAGCTATTTGCCATGCAACTTACTGTGGATGACGGTGTTTTTGGCTGCTCTTTGTATTTCCAATGAGCTCAAATCACAGCTGCCCCCTCAGAAACTAAGTTTTACTTGTGTAGAGATATCTCAATATTGCACCCTGAATGAAAGAGGATACCTAGTCAGTTGGAGAACTGAATGATTTCAACCTGAAATGTGTCTTTCACACAAGATAACCGACTAGCTTGGCTGTTTTTTTTCTGCCGTAACATCCTTTTCCCCAGTAATGCAAAGCCTTTTGACCCTAGGTCTTATTAAAATAGCATGCCATAACAGATATAGATGGGGGAAGATGTGGGTATCATCCTGGGTATGTGACTGACAGTCAAAGAGACGTATCGGAGGAGGATGGCAATATGATCTAATGCCCCGCAGTGTCAAATCAGAGAGGAGCAAACTCTCCACGTTAGAGATTGGGCTCCTGAGTGGTCTAAGGCACTGCATCTAAGTGCTAGAGGCGTCACTACAGACACTCTGGTTTGAATCCAGGCTGTATCACAACCGGCCGTGATTGGTTGTCCCATAGGGCGGCGCACAATTGGCCCAGCATCGTCCATTGTAAATAAGAATTTGTTCTTAACTGACTTGCATAGTTAAATAAAGGTTAAATAAAATTAAATGAAAGAGATGGGGCTGCACCTTTCTGTCAGCTGCCAGCGGTTGTCAGGAAAAGCAATTATTTGTTGCTAAACACATCCCCCCGGCAACAAGCACAAAGCTCATTGAGTGCAAGGAGAGCACCTTTACTGCCGTAGTGACATCAGCGCAGAAGATGGATACAGAGCTCCCTGGGATTCAGTTTAAGACGGACACTTCATTTGCATGCACTCTGGAGTGGAATATCTGTGCCTACAGGTCCTTGGTACTCTAATGGCCTGGTATATTATGGATTTTCACTGGTGTGAAGTTGTTTTCAGCAGAAGTTTTCAGACAGGAGTACACAAAGAGTGTGGCAAAGAAGGGTCAAGAGAAGGAACGAGATTCTGGTTATTTTAACTTAAATAAATGCACTCCGTATGCACCTGCGTTTGTGTATTATGTATGCAAGAACTTGAAATGACCAAACGCTCTTTCACCAAATGGTTAGATGTATAGGAAATTCTCAGTAGTGTCTTTTTACCCAGTTTATCAGGGCCGGTGAGAAGTGATTCCAGTGAGCGTATTTTAAGTTTTAAAAAATCATATAAAAAATGCATGACTAACATCCACACATAGAAACATGGGAATAGTGTGCTACATTACAATTAATGCCAAGGACTGTGTGTGTGTGGGAGAAAAGTACATGTGCTTTTGGGTGTAAACTATACTTTAAAACACATGCTGCACATTTAATCCGGCGCATACATAATTAAAATGTATGCTTATATACTGTAAATGATTAATGGATTGCAGTTGTAGACAGAAGGAACATTTGTCTTACATTTTTGAAAGCTATCTCATAAGAATGAAACATTTAATCAGTTCTCAAACTGCATTGCTGTAATTTTAATTATTGGAATGAAAGGCTGAGGAAGCTCATTTTAATGTTATTCATGAGTAAAACAACCATTTTTCTATACAAATAAGCTCAGGATTTGTGAAACAAAGGACTTTGACACTGAAGAGTTAAAGGTTTCTTGTCGGAGGACAAAAGATGACATCAACATTGTAAAAACACCAGCATTACGCAATATGACTCTATACTTGCACTTAACACTAATACTCTGGACATGTACTGTGGCCATTGTTATGGATGAACTAATCTACAGTGCCCTGTTTTTTTCTTTTAGAATATTAATATGAACCCAACAACAACACATATAGTCCGAATTGGAGCACTCAACCCAAACAGAAAAGAGTTGTCCACCAGTTACTATTCTCTCTCAGAATACATACAGTACCAGTCAAATGTTTAGACACACAGTCTCATTGAAGGATTTTTTAAATTTGTATTATTTTCTACATTTTTCTACATACTGTGAGCGTACCAAGTAATTAGGCGTCATTCTAAAGCGGGAAGGTGGAATAAACGAGTCAGGAGTAGGTTTTTCTGATTGAACACGGTTCTCTATTGAGGGTATTTTGTCAACAAAAACATCCTAACATAATCAATGAAAAATCTTCCAAGGAAAAACACATCTTCTCCAGATGAAACAAGAACACAATAGGATAGGATCTTTAAACTACAACAAACATAAATCACGGGTTTGTCACCGTCTTAGTGGTTCTTTCAGCACAGCTTCTCTCTCTCGGTGGCCATCTTCCAGAGAATTTATCCTTCTCTGCTGGTTCCATTCTCTCTTTTATAGGGGAAGGAGAGTATCTTATTAGTACCGTCAGCTGTGCTTAATTGACTCTGGTTACCTTGTCTCCCATGCTTTGTTGGGCTACTATCCATGAGCCCAGCCTTCCCTCTAGTGGTCCTTCCACAATACATATTAGTGAAGAGATCAAAACTAGGAAATAACACATACGGAATCATGTAGTAACCAAAAGAGTGTTAAACAAATCAAAATATATTTATTTTAGATTCTTCAAAGTATCCACCCTTTGCCTTGATGACAGCTTTGCACACTCTTGACATTCTCTCAATTAGCTTCACCTGGAATGCTTTTCCAACAGTCTTGAAGGAGTTCCCACATATGGCTGAGCACTTGTTGGCTACTTTTCCTTCACTCTGTGGTCCAAATCATCCCAAACCATCTCAATTAGGTTGAGGTCAGGTGATTGAGGAGGCCATGTCATCTGAAGCAGCACTCCATCACTCTCGTTCTTGGTCAAATAGCCCTTACACAGTCTGGAGGTGTGTTGGGTCATTGTCCTGTTGAAATAGAAATGATAGACCCACTAAGCGCAAACCAGATGGGATGGCCTTGATGTGCCTTGAATTCTAAATGAATCACTGACAATGTCACCAGCAAATCACCTCCACACCATCACACCTCCTCCATGCTTCACCTACTCTGCATCTCACAAAGACACAGTGTTTGGAATCAAAAATCTTAAATTTGTACTCATCAGACCAAAGGACAGATTTCCAATGGCCTAATGTCCATTGCTTGTGTTTCTTGTCCCAAGCAAGTATCTTCTTCTTGGTGTCCTTTAGTAGTGGTTTCTTTGCAGTGATTAAACCATGAAGCCCTGATTCACTCGGTCTTCTCGGACAGTTTATGTTGAGATATGTCTGTTACTTGAACTCTGAAGTTTTTCCGAATGCACTTAAAGAAACTTTCAAAGTTCTTGTAATTTTCCGTATTGTCCGACCTTCATGTCTTAAAGTAATGATGGACTGTCATTTCTCTTTGCTTATTTGAGCTGTTCTTGCCATAATATGGACTTGGTCTTTTTCCAAATAGGGCTATCTTCTGTATACCACCCCTACCATGTCACTACACAACTGATTGGCTCAAACACATTAAGAAGGAAAGAAATTCCACAAATTATCTTTTCATAAGGCACACCTGTTAATTGAAATGCATTCCAGGTGACTACCTCATGAAGATGGTTGAGAGAATGCCAAGAGTGTGCAAAGCAGTCATCAAGAGTAAGGGTGGCTACTTTAAAGAATCTCAAATGTAAAATGTATTTTGATTTGTTTAACACTTCTTTGATTACTACATATGTGTTATTTCATAGTTTTGATGTCTTCACTATTATTCTACAATATAGAAAATAGTAAAAAATAATAATAATAATTAAAAACCTTGATTGAGTAGGTATGTCCAAACTTTGATTGGTACTGTATAAATTGGTTGACCTATTCTACAGTGCCCTGAGTTTTTTCTGAACCTAAAAGCAACACGTTACAGCTTGGGAAAATCGTTACAACCAGAGCACTCAAACCAAACAAAGACAGGAGAGAAAAGGAGAGTATTCATGAAAAATAAACAGCTTTACTGTTCACTGTCAAAATACAAAGCTATCACTATCCATAACTTGTCAGCACATTTTCATACCCTGTCCAAACCACCAACATAGCTCCAGTGAGAGGCCAAGTCAGGGCTATTCCCATTAGAACAGTTTGGAGACAGGGCCATCTTTTTAAATTCATGAGGCTCACTGAAAGAGAGTAAAATACCACTAGAAGTGATCTTATGAAGGACCTCCAGGCGCAGAATGCTCTGCTTATTATATATTTAAAACCCAAAGTTATGCCTCAAGGCAAACAGGCAACTATAGACAGACCTCCGGAGATGCAGTGTGAAACCAGTGTTCAGGGAATAGAAACAATTCAAAGTTGTAGTAATTCTCAAGTATACTGCTGATGAGAATAGATCTTTGGTAGGTGGTCTTATACATTCATGACAATGAATACTTCTTCAGACAATTGAGAAAAGACACCATAAAAAAGCCAATATACACACTTTCTCCTCATCTGCCTTTCTGAGCTCCTCTCTAAATCCTAATTTTGAAGTGAGGGAATATTTTTTGGGAGAGATTAAAGATTAAATTCTGACTCATGAAAAATGTCTATGCTCTAAAACCTCCAATTCTTCTGTACCTCTGCCTCAGCCTGTCTTTAAAGCAGTGTCCTTCTCGGGTGTCAGAAATGTGGGTGTTAAGTTGGTTTGCCTGTTGACAGAGTGCGTGGTGCAGCCAAGGGAGTCATGGACCAGAGCACTTCAGACACAGAATCAGACACAGAGTAACACATGTCAGGAGTTAGACACTGGAACAAGGATAACTGTCCAGATGTCACACCCGCACGCACGCACACACACACCAAACACACTGCACCCATATAACAGTGAAGTCTTAATCAAAGATGATCTTCTGTGTGTGCTAAGAGTCAGGCATTGGCTTCCCTCTCAGCTGGCTAGAATGGGAAATCACCTTTTGTTGTTTGTGCATTTACATTTTTCAATGAGTTGATCACGCAACTGACAATTATCAATGCTCATCACCAACGAGGGACTGGTATTTTGTAAATAGAAGGTTCAACTCATCATCATCACTGGAATCCCAGCTGTGAAAGTAAATTACTTTCAACTTGATTGATGATCGGGGTTTCCTGATAACTGTGTTACGTGATTTAATGTTTCTTTTATATTTGTATGTGATTGAAATGAAACATACTTCTGAAAGAAGTGAAGGGAATTGAATTCCAATCTCAAAGGGCTATACAAGAAGAGTGCAGAGATAGTTTAAAATGTCACACTAAGATTAGAGGCATTGAATTACATTACATTTAATTACACAGTCTGGCTGAAGCTTATGGGTCAAGAGAAAAAATACAGTACAATACTACATAGTAAAGCAGCCATACTCAACAGGTGGACCGCAGTCCGGATCCAGACCCAGAACAGGGTTAATATATTATGTCGGACTAGCTGTCGCCATTAGTGTCGGCTAAAAAAGAACTCAGTTCGGCTTTCAACATACTGCTGTTGAGAGTTGTAATAGTAGAATGCATAAGGTGCCATTTCAAAATGTGGTAGTGCATTGGCAGTCATTCACTAGAGCTATTTAAAACCAGTCAGAAATTTCCAGTTGATCAACTACTGGCGATGTTAGCTAAATAGGTCGATTAGGCTAACCAGCTATCTAAATATTGTAGTTATCATGGTCAGATTACATCCCCAGTTGCCTTGACCCTCAGGGGGCACCCATTGTTTTGTTCAGTCACTCAGGTTTCATATGAACACAGATCACATGGAGGAATTTGTAGAATTGCAGGAAATTAACTTTAAAATGGCAAAAGTTGATCTCTGCCAACAAGAGGGGTTTGAACAATTTGGGGTCGCATGGGTAGCGTGGTTGGGGTTTGTTACTATGCCGATAAATGACAATATCCATCCGGACCTTTGCCATCTAGGAAATTTGTGTGACCGGATATTCTCAAATAGTTGTTGTGTACCCTGCAGTAAAGTGTTAGCTAACCATGTGTACGAAGCTGCAGAAACACTATATATTGACACAGGAGGTTAGTGGCACATTACTTGGGGAGGACATGCTCTTGGTAAAGGCTGGAGCGGAATTGGTGGATTGGTATCAAATACATCAAACACATGCCATCCATTTCCTCCATTCCGTTATATAATAATAGTATATATATTATATATTTTATTTGTATATATGTATATCCTCCACTCTGCAGTCTCCACTGATTGAAATGCAAGATTGACTGTGAACATAATGTAGGTAGCTGGGTTGGATCACTGTGCTACACGCATTCTATTGAGTTAAAGATTTACTATGAAATGCTGCTGGGCCGCAGAGAAAAATAACATCAAAGAGACTTGAGTTGTAAATCTGGACGGCAGAACAGAACCGTGGTGGACTGAGGTAAAATGCCACCTGGTCTTAGTCAATACACAATGAAAGAGGCCAAATCTATTGTTCTGTGACATAATTTGAGGTGACATAATTTGCTCATGCTATCCATTTGTTGTCTACCTGAAGTCGATTTCAGATGACCAGATGATAAAGTACAGCAGAAGTTATGTATTTATTGCTCCTCAACAGTTGAGTGTTTTTTTTTGAGGGGGGGGGGGGTCGGCCATTATAAAGAGCACTTCCTGGTGGTTATATCCTAATGGGATGCAATTACAGAACATTCTACATAACGCTTACTTTAATTGGGCCCTCATCATGGCATGATCCCAGGAACAGATGGGCCGCATTTATCAGGGTTTGATAGCAGGTGTACGGCACTGGTATGGTTTCCTATAGCGCTACACTACCTAGCTATAGACCTAGCAATAGTTTGTACTCTATAATGTATTGTAGATATTACATTGACCATGCAAAATGGGCATGTTTGGTATTATCCGATAAGGCACTAATAAACTGTTCGCAATGTTAAAATAGATCCAGTTATGGCCATTTAGCCAGTAGTTCCGTTACCCTTAAGCAGGGTCAGGAAAGTTCTGCCCAGTGTTTGGTTCCTCTGAGCATGGCCCTGGTCAGCGTCTAGAGGACTAGCTCTATTACGCAGCCTCTCGCCCATGCAGGTTTACTGGTATCGGTTTCCTGACATTAAATGGATTGGATATGGCCCTCATTGCCCACTTGGGGATGCCCCATACCAGGGTTTCTCTCTTTCCATTCCATTAATGCTTCCCACTCTCTGTTCTGGCCTCGTGTTCCTGTGCATTGGGGAATAGCGGGTTTGGATAAGGCTGGGGTAAGTAGTGATACGAGAGGACCAGTGTTTACTTCAAACCTTGACAATTCTTGCATGTTAAGCAAGGCTATGTTGAAATGAGACATGATCGGGGTGTTTGGGTTTGATGTGTCTCTATGCGATTAGATTTTTGTCACTCCTCGTTAGGCTCAGTGAAACCTACTACTACCACTACTGAGAAACGCTTAGGTGCATGTGGAAAATATATACACTACCATTCAAAAGTTTGGGGTCACTTAGAAATGCCCTTGTTTTGAAAGAAAATCCTTTTTTTGTCCATTATAATAACATCAAATTGATCAGAAATACAGTGTAGACATGGTCAATGTTGTAAATGACTATTGTAACTGGAAACGACAGATTTGTTATGGAATATATACGTAGGCGTACAGAGGCCCATTATCAGCAACCATCACTCCTGTGTTCCAATGACACGTTGTGTTAGCTAATCCAAGTTTATCATTTTAAAAGGCTAATTGATCATTAGAAAACGCTTTTGCAATTATGTTAGCACAGCTGAAAACTGTTGTCCTGATTAAAGAAGCAATAAAAAAGTATTCTTCTTTAGACTAGTTGAGTATCTGGAGTATCAGCATTTGTGGGTTTGATTACAGACTCAAAATGGACAGAAACAAAGAACTTTGTTCCGAAAATTGTCAGTCTAAATTGTCAGTCTATTATTGTTCTGAAGGCTATTCCATGCAAAGAAATTGCCAATAAACTGAAGATCTTGTACAACGCTGTGTACTACTCCTTTCACAGAAGGTAGCTAACACAACATGCCATTGCAAACTGGCTCTAACCAGAATAGAAAGAGGAGTGGGAGGCCCCGGTGCACAACTGAGCAAGAGGACAAGTACATTAGAGTGTCTAGTTTGAGAAACAGAAGCCACACAAGTCCTCAACTGGCAGCTTCATTAAATAGTACCCGCAAAACACCAGTCTCAACGTCAGTGAACAGGCGACTCCGGGATGCTGGCCTTCTAGGCAGAGTTGCAAAGAAAAAAAAAAATTCTCGAAAAGATATAGCTATTTCTTTGCAACTCTGCCTATAAGGCCAGCATCCCAGAGTCGCCTCTTCACTGTTGACATTGAGACTTGTGTTTTTATGGTTGCTGATAATGGGCCTCTGTACGCCTATGTAGAATCAGCCGTTTCCAGCTACAATAATCATTTACAACATTAACAATGTCTACACTGTATTTCTGTTCAATTTGATGTTATTTTAATGTACAAAAAATGTGCTTTTCTTTCAAATACAAGGACATTTCTAAGTGACCCCAAACTTTGAACGGTAGTGTACATAGCATACACATTAAACAGACATCCCATCACACATTCTGATGGGATCAAACCGCTGTAGATCAGTATTCCATCCATCCATCAGCCAACCTCAGTATTTACTTCTGGCTGAATGATCACTAAGTGGGGTTAGGGACTCCCGGGCTACTTCCCCCATACATGGATGTCCACTCCCATCATGCTCATGAGGACTAACTGGCACACAATTGGATGTGTCATGTCATTATTCACTACCGAGGCCAATGGCTGGTGAGCAGAGGAATGCTTTTCAAAAAGACATTTCCTTGTGTGCGAGGAAAGACCTCAAAGGAGCGTGTGTGTGTTTTTGTTTCAATTAATTATTGTGTGTGTGTGTTCGTTTGAGCACCAGCGGAGAGAGGGTGAGAGTGTTTTGGTGTATATAGTGCGACTGCTCCACATCATCTCATCCAAATGTATTTTTAGCATGGTTATTTTGACAGCCCTCCGAGGAGAGGAAGAGTCTGTTTTCTAGTTTGAGAGCTATTATGTTCTCAGGTACACCTCAGCTTCCTACACTACATGCAGTACAGATACTCTCCATCTTTCTGCCAACCAGCAGCCTTCTTAGGGCTTCTAATTGTCCCAAGCAATAAATCAGTGGCGGCAGGTAGCCTAGAGGTTAGAGTGTTGGGCCTGAAAGGTTGCTAGATCGAATCCCCGAGCTGACAAGGTAAAAATCTGTCGTTCTGCCCGTGAACAAGGCAGTTAACCCACTGGCTGTCATTGTAAGTAAGAATTTGTTCTTAACTGACTTGCCTAGTTAAATAAAGGTTAAATAAATTTTAAAAATCTCACTTCCCACAGATTAAATATTAATTTGATGTTAATTAAGCCCTATTTCCCAGGGTAGGAACTCACCTGTGTGTGCTCAGGAGGGATCCACCCGAACAAGTGAGAAACCTTGTTCCCATTTGCAACAATATGCAGTGATATCATGTTTACTATTTATTTTAATATACTGTTCTGTTTTAACTTGCTAATGTAGGGCCCAAGAACAAATCCTACTCACAGGATAAGGGACTTTATTGTAATGTTAGATTTACATTTACATTTAAGTCATTTAGCAGACGCTCTTATCCAGAGCAACTTACAAATTGGTGCATTCACCTTATGACATCCAGATCGATGTGCAGTACCTATTGGCAAAGAGCTCTACACTGTATATGAAATAAAATAACACTTTTCAATCTTCTCTAATTCTCTATCTGTCTCTGTCTCTCTCCTTCTCTCCCTCGCTTCCTCCCTCTCCTCCAGATCCCAGTCATGACAGGGGCCTTCATGGACTCCTCACCCAATGACAACTACAGTGGCGACCACTCGCTCTTCAACTCCTCGGCCAGTGTCCACGCTGCCTCTGCGGCTGCCTCAGCCCAGGCCCAGCAGGATGACCAGTCCTCGTCCAGTGATGCCATCTGGCTCTGGATTGCCATCATCGCTACTATCGGCAACATTGTGGTGGTGGGAGTGGTCTACGCATTCACCTTCTGATCCATCTCTCCTTGACGCCCACCTAGCTAAAAATTAGAGAGCCTCCCCATGGGGGAACGTGATAAAAGGCAAAGGACAAATATCACATACTGAATTATCAAAGGGCTCTGGGATGCGGATGCTGGGTATAGTGTGGGGGTTCTATAGTTGAACCTTCAGCATCATTCACTTTCAATAGAAAAATCCTAAAGTTTCAGGACATGAACAGTATACACAGTACACAAGTTCAACTGGAGGCAGAAGGGTATTTTCAACTTTAGTTGCCTAATTTTCAGTGGACATCATGCTCCTGAATGTTGTTGTGTTGCATTGTGGGGCTGAAGGGGCTTACAGATACATACAAGGTGAACTGGACCATCTTAAAATGTCCCCCAGATAGAAGAGAGGCAATTAAGAGGAGTGCTGCTTAATTATTGGGATGAACAGAGACGTGACTCTTAAAACATTTATGGGACTCTGGGATTACTTCTGCATTAGCCATGTGCTCAGCTTCTTACAGCCTGTTATCTGTTCTGCCAAAGGAAGGCTCAAAGTATTAGCTTTCCTTTATAATATCGACAGAAAATGGACCAACGGACACTGGCTTTAATGAAACATTCCTGCATCATCCTTTTGGATCCGCCAACTGTTATTGCTTCTTTAGCAATGCCACACCAGTTTATGGTCCAATAAAGACAATCACTCACCGTCTAATTTACTCTGATCACAACAGAAAATTCTTAGTCTGAAACATTATTTATTACACTAAACAATACATCTATCAAAGACATTTCACTTTTTTACAACAAACCTCTCAGTATACAACCGAGGCAGACTTGAAAGATATAAGCACAGTTTACATGAGCAGGAAAAATACTGTACAGCTTTATTTTGTCAAATCTTAATTGTTATTTAGCTACCTTCTTTGGGGGTCTTTACGTGCTGTATGATCTAAATAAGTGGGGTAATAGAAAGGCTGGGTGTTTTTCTATCTGTTTCCTTCAAGCTGGGTTCTTTACATTCAGAACTGTTCAGTGAAATAGCTTTGTGCTGCGGTATGTCCAAAAACAGGTACAATGGCGATTAATCCACATCCCTTAATTGAGAATATTAACAGGCTCTTTTCAAGACGTGAGCGAGGACCCTGGTGTCACCACAACACACATTCTAGTGTACATAGATGTCAGGGAGATCATTTCTTTAGGTTATCACAGTGACAGTTCTATGAGTTTGTATCAAAATGATTGACTGATTTCTGTCTAGAACGGAACTGAAAAGAACATACAATACCCACGCAATGATGATGGAGATTGCTTGGTAAATGTGATGGTTTGATAAAAACATGCTCAATCTCAGCCTCTAAGCTTTCTGTTCCGCTGCGAAGAGCTGATACAGGAAAGAGTCGCTCCTTTCTTGATTTTCTTTTGTCTTCTTTCAAGGAGACGGTTGTTCTTGAACGTTGTCTGAGCGAGAGTAATAAACATCTATTTGAGCCAAGTTCTCTATTATAGCCAGTGAGTTATATCAGCCACATTATCTAATGAATGAATAACATTCGGATGCTGAAGTGAATAGCCATTTTCTTGTGTATACATCCCCCACTCTTGAGCTGATGCAGAATGTCAACCCACTTTGCACAGACGTCATTGAAACTAAAACAACGTGTTTCAACCAGTGTGTGCCCAGTGGGAAAATGTATTCCATCAACCTTTTTGACATCTTTATGTAACATGATATATTATTTTAAGCTACAGGGCATCACATAGTGTTATCGATAACCTATTTAAGGATCTGGGTAGGGGCTGTTAGTATTCAATTATATTTCTTACGTGATCTTGATAAAAGAAGACTTTGTAGTAAGACTATCTACTGTAAAAGGTTGTAGAGGGTTTCTCATGTCATGGTATACACTGTACATATTGGTATTTCTACAACATACGCAAAGAACTTACTTACGTTACCCAACTATGATAGAACTTCCAACAAATTGTAATATTTAAATCCCCAAATTAGGAGGTAACAATATAATGTTGAGATAAGGTCTTCCAAAGACCGTTAGTTTATTTTCGAATAAGATGTGAATGTGTGAGTGTTTAGCAATGTTGTAATTCACATAAATTACACAATATTATTTTTT
The DNA here is from genome assembly GCF_021184085.1 of Oncorhynchus gorbuscha. Taxonomy (NCBI): domain Eukaryota; kingdom Metazoa; phylum Chordata; class Actinopteri; order Salmoniformes; family Salmonidae; genus Oncorhynchus; species Oncorhynchus gorbuscha. Next base: position 77,305,345 of record NC_060182.1, on the reverse strand, counting down.
GTAAGAACATCTATTACTATTAAAGTTTCAGGATTGCTGTATATGTCTACATAAATCCTTACTGCATGAAAAATGTCCCATTCAATCCAACAGGGAAACGCATCAACAGAAGTGTTACTTTAACACTGTACAGTGGCACTCATATGTATTGCGAGAGTGTTAAATGTAACAGCTTCTGAGCTAAATGTACACTGGGGGGAAATTAATAGAGATCTCACCAAATGATTTAGGGTTCGATTCAATCCGTAACGCTGAAGTTCAGCGCTAAAGCACGATTGACATTTAAAGGCAATGTTCCTATGTTCACGGAGACCGCAATCACGGTATGTCGGCTCAATTGGAAATTACCTTAAAATGTCAAGCGCACTATTGCACTGAACTTCTGCGATACGGATTGAATGAAACCCATACCCTATGCATAACACAATATATCACATTAGTAAAGATAGGCTTTTCAGTGTGTTTGTGGGACACAAGCCTGACAGATGATGCATTTGTTCTCAGAGACAAGCTCCTGGCACTGCTTCCTACTGAAGGTATATGCACTGGCACTGCTTCCTACTGAAGGGATATGCACTGGCACTGCTTCCTACTGAAGGTATATGCACTGGCACTGCTTCCTACTGAAGGTATACGCACTGAAACTGCTCCCTACTGAAGGTATATGCACTGGCACTGCTTCCTACTGAAGGTATATGCACTGGCACTGCTTCCTACTGAAGGTATACGCACTGAAACTGCTCCCTACTGAAGGTATATGCACTGGCACTGCTTCCTACTGAAGGTATATGCACTGGCACTGCTTCCTACTGAAGGTATATACACTGGCACTGCTTCCTACTGAAGGTATACGCACTGAAACTGCTTCCTACTGAAGGTATATGCACTGAAACTGCTTCCTACTGAAGGTATACGCACTGAAACTGCTTCCTACTGAAGGTATATGCACTGAAACTGCTTCCTACTGAAGGTATACGCACTGAAACTGCTTCCTACTGAAGGTATATGCACTGAAACTGCTTCCTACTGAAGGTATACGCACTGAAACTGCTTCCTACTGAAGGTATATGCACTGAAACTGCTTCCTACTGAAGGTATACGCACTGAAACTGCTCCCTACTGAAGGTATATGCACTGGCACTGCTCCCTACTGAAGGTATATGCACTGGCACTGCTCCCTACTGAAGGTATATGCACTGGCACTGCTTCCTACTGAAGGTATATGCACTGGCACTGCTTCCTACTGAAGGTATACGCACTGAAACTGCTCCCTACTGAAGGTATATGCACTGGCACTGCTTCCTACTGAAGGTATACGCACTGAAACTGCTCCCTACTGAAGGTATATGCACTGGCACTGCTTCCTACTGAAGGTATACGCACTGAAACTGCTCCCTACTGAAGGTATATGCACTGGCACTGCTTCCTACTGAAGGTATATGCACTGGCACTGCTTCCTACTGAAGGTATATACACTGGCACTGCTTCCTACTGAAGGTATACGCACTGAAACCGCTCCCTACTGAAGGTATACGCACTGGCACTGCTTCCTACTGAAGGTATATGCACTGGCACTGCTTCCTACTGAAGGTATACGCACTGAAACTGCTCCCTACTGAAGGTATATGCACTGGCACTGCTTCCTACTGAAGGTATACGCACTGAAACTGCTCCCTACTGAAGGTATATGCACTGGCACTGCTTCCTACTGAAGGTATACGCACTGAAACTGCTCCCTACTGAAGGTATACGCACTGGCACTGCTTCCTACTGAAGGTATACGCACTGAAACTGCTCCCTACTGAAGGTATATGCACTGGCACTGCTTCCTACTGAAGGTATACGCACTGAAACTGCTCCCTACTGTAGGTATATGCACTGGCACTGCTTCCTACTGAAGGTATACGCACTGAAACTGCTCCCTACTGAAGGTATATGCACTGGCACTGCTTCCTACTGAAGGTATATGCACTGGCACTGCTTCCTACTGAAGGTATATACACTGGCACTGCTTCCTACTGAAGGTATACGCACTGAAACCGCTCCCTACTGAAGGTATACGCACTGGCACTGCTTCCTACTGAAGGTATATGCACTGGCACTGCTTCCTACTGAAGGTATACGCACTGAAACTGCTCCCTACTGAAGGTATACGCACTGGCACTGCTTCCTACTGAAGGTATACGCACTGGCACTGCTTCCTACTGAAGGTATACGCACTGGCACTGCTTTCTACTGAAGGTATATGCACTGGCACTGCTTCCTACTAAAGGTATACGCACTGAAACTGCTCCCTACTGAAGGTATATGCACTGGCACTGCTTCCTACTGAAGGTATACGCACTGAAACTGCTCCCTACTGAAGGTATACGCACTGGCACTGCTTCCTACTGAAGGTATACGCACTGAAACCGCTCCCTACTGAAGGTATACGCACTGGCACTGCTTCCTACTGAAGGTATATGCACTGGCACTGCTTCCTACTGAAGGTATACGCACTGAAACTGCTCCCTACTGAAGGTATTTGCACTGGCACTGATTACTAGTGGATACTGTGCCCCCAGGTGAGATTGATGCAAGACAAGCATTGTACCATCACTCACTCTTACACAGGCACAGGTTGTATATATCTATGTCTAGATGATATCCACTGTCATTCCTTCCCTGAAAATTGGAGAAGTTTCCTCGTTTTACTTTGTTGTAATAGATGTCTCTATAGTAGACTCTGGATATTGGCTAGGCTGAGTAGTAGTTATTCATATAATTAGGAATAGGAACATAATTGTAAATTGTGTTTACATGAAAATGTTTACAGCTATGCAATAATAACATTTTTCATATCACTAATTACCCTTTAACTCAGATATGTTAACAGCACATCTGAAACAATAGATTTGCCACTCAAGTACATTACATATTGTTATAAGGCTGTACGATTCGAGTCCCTCTGACTCAGGTAGAGAGACCTTTATGCTCAAGGTGCTGTAGAAAATCCATTTGATGCCAGGTCAGAAATTAGCACAGATGAAGAGTTTTAAGAGATCACCCCCTCAATGGCCTGCAACTTCATTCCTAAAACCCCTCCATGCCTGGGTAATCTGAATGTCCTCCCCGACCGCTACAGTCAGTCAGTCAGTCTACTTAATATCTGAATCTGCTTTAGCCTCACACAGCCACGGGCTTCTCAAAATCCACATCGTAAGGAAAGGAAGTAGAGGAGTAAAGTCAGCTGTGGATGATCTCTGCTCACCCTTTCCTTTTCGTTTTAACCCGTTGCTGGTCCTCACACTGCACTGTATAAATCTACCCACACAGTGTGGAGAAACACCCAGAAGGCTAGCCATACTCGCCAGTTCCATTCACTCAAAAGCCCCTTTAGAACCAGTCAGATGAAGACGATAACCATTGACCTGGCGAATGCTAATCTATTTTAATAGATGATAATGATGGTGCTTGCAGATGTACGTGCATGGCATTCAGCTTTGTCTACTCTACTGTTTGTTGCTGATGAGGCTGCTCACCACAGTGCTCCCATAGTGAATTAATAGTAGATAATAATGTGGGTTAATTTGAGCCTTGGGTTAGATGAATCTGTCTGAAGGTATAGTAGTGGAGGTCTGAGTGCATGCTGCCAGGAAACCCCCCTTGTTGTCCCAGGGTGCACCAGTCCAGCTCTCTCCTGTCCAATCCCGGCTGACAGCTCAGCAGTGAGGTGTTGAATATGCTAATGTGTGCCAAATGCCTCGGACACATCTTGTCAAACTGTGTCAGCTCAGAGATAGGGGCAGAAGCACAGGGGTCTTTTCCCTTTCCTCCCCACAGCCGCACTGCTGAAGCTAAAAGTGACATAACATAATCATATATTAACATGTGTATGCTATGTTACATACATATGCCCTCCCATACAACTCTGCTCCCAGGAAGAAGTGACTCATGTATTTTCAGATCATTATCACCAATGTGTTTCTTGTTGCTGAGGTTGTGAGTGGGTTGTAACGTGGGCATGAGGAGGCTTACAGGATTATTTAGCTCCCATCATAATGAGGCGTTACTCACCCTTGTTGTCTCTGGATCCCATTTCCAGGCATCCTTCTCAAACCCACTCTGTCAGGGAAACTGGGGGAAAAGGCACGGACACACCGCAAATCAATCTCAGTCTCCACATACTTTTTTCACAGCATAGTCAATACACTCCCTCTATTCTAGATCTCAAATGTAGAGACAGGTATAGTATACTGTATAGTAGACAGCATAGTGTACACAGGCACAGTATCTGCTACTAATTTATCCAGATCCACAGATGATGCATTCTCTATTGCACTCCACACTGCCCTTTCCCACCTGGACAAAAGGAACACTTATGTGAGAATGCTATTCAATGACTACAACTCAGCGTTCAACACCATAGTACCCTCAAAGCTCATCACTAAGCTAAGGATCCTGGGACTAAACACCTCCATCTGCAACTGGATCCTGGACTTCCTGACGGACCGCCCCCAGGTGGTGAAGGTAGGTTGCAACACATCTGATACTCAACACTGGAGCTACCCAAGGGTGCGTGCCCAGTCCCCTCCTGTACTCAAATCAAATGTATTTATATAGCCCTTTGTACATCAGCTGATATCTCAAAGTGCTATACCGAAACTCAGCCTTATAACCCCAAACAGCAAGCAATGCAGGTGTTGAAGCACGTTGGCTAGGAAAAACTCCCTAGAAAGGCCAAAACCTAGGAAGAAACCTAGAGAGGAACCAGGCTATGAGGGGTGGCCAGTCCTCTTCTGGTTGTGCCTGGTGGAGATTATAACAGAACATGGCCAAGATGTTCAAATGTTCATAAATGACCAGCATGGTCAAATAATAGGTCTGGGACAGGTAACACGTCCGGTGAACAGGTCAGGATTCCATAGCCACAGGCAAAATAGTTGACACTGGAGCCTCAGCACATCCAGGTGGACTGGGGACAGCACAGAATCACCGTGCTAGGTAGTCCTGAGGCATGGTCCTAGGGCTCAGGTCCTTAGAGAGAGAGAAAGAAAGAGAGAATTAGAGAGAGCATACTTAAAATCACACAGGATACCGGATAAGACAGGAGAAGTACTCCAGATATAACAAACTGACCCTAGCCCCCCGACACATAAACTACTGCAGCATAAATACTGGAGGCTGAGACAGGAGGGGTCAGGAGACACTGTGGCCCCATCTGATGATAGCCCAGGACAGGGCCAAACAAGAAGGATACTCCCTGTTCACCCACGACTGCAAGGCCAGGCACGACTCCAACACCATCATTAAGTTTGCAGATGACACAACAGTGGTAGGCCTAATAGGGAGGAGGTCAGAGACCTGGCCGGGCGGTGTCAGAATAACAAACTATCCTTCAACGTAACCAAGACTAAGAAGATGATTGTGGACTACAGGAAATGGAGGACCGAGCACTTCCCCATTCTCATCGACGGTTCTGTAGTGGAGCAGGTTGAGAGCTTAATGTTCCTTGGTGTCCACATCAACAACAAACTAGATTGGTCCAAACACACCAAGACAGTCATGAAGAGGGCATGACAAAGCCTATTCCCCCTCAGGAAACTAAAAAGATTTGGCATGGGTCCTGAGATCCTCAAAAGGTTCTACAGCTGCAACATCGCGAGCATCCTCACTGGTTGCATCACTGCCCTGTACGGAAATTGCTCGGCCTCTGACTGCAAGGCACTACAGAGGGTAGTGCGTACGGCCCAGTACATCACTGGGGCTAAGCTGCCTGCCATCCAGGACCTCTACACCAGGCGGTGTCAGAAGAAGGCCCTAAAAATTGTCAAAAACCCCAGCCACCCCAGTCATAGACTGTTCTCTCTACTACCGCATGTCAAGCTGTACCGAAATGCAAAGTCTAGGACAAAAGGGCTTCTCAACAGTTTTTACCCCCAAGCCATAAGACTCCTGAACAGGTAATCAAATGGCTACCCGGACTATTTGCATTGTGTGCCACCCCACAACCCCGCTTTTAAGCTGCTGTTACTCTCTTTTTTATCTTATATGTATAGTCACTTTAACTATGCATGAATGTACATACTACCTCAATTGTGCCGACCAACCAGGGCTCCCGCACATTGGCTAACCGGACTATCTGCATTGTGTCCCACCACCCACCACCCGCCAACCCCTCTTTTACACTACTGCTACTCTCTGTGCATCATACATGCATAGTCACTTTAACCATATCTACATGTACATACTACCTCAATCATCCTGACTAACCGGTGTCTGTATGTAGCCTCTCTACTGTATATAGCCTGTCATTTTACTGTTGTTGTTATGCAGGTGAATGAGGACCCAAAAGCGACTTGGCGAAAACAGAGTTTTTAATCCAGTAACAAACTTTACAAAACAAAAAGCATAATACTACTCGTAAAGACAAGAACAGACTGGAGACTTGATCGAGAACTGCAGGTTGCCTCGGGAAGGCACTTGAACCTAGCAGACTCAGACACCTGCTCACCACGCAGCATCTGAGGGAAACACGACACGACAGGGCAAAACATAGACACAGCACGGTGAATTATAGATGAGGATCCGACAGGGCAGGTACGGAAAACAGGGAGAGAAATAGGGACTCTAATCAGGGAAAAGGATCGGGAACAGGTGTGGGAAGACTAAATGATGATTAGGGGAATAGGAACAGCTGGGAGCAGGAACGGAACGATAGAGAGAAGAGAGAGCGAGAGAGTGAGAGAGGGAGGGGAGAGAGAGGGATAAAAAGAGGGAAAGAACCTAATAAGACCAGCAGAGGGAAACGAACAGAAGGGAAAGCACAAGGACAAGACATGATAATTAATGACAAAACATGACAGTACCCCCCACTCACCGAGCGCCTCCTGGCGCACTCGAGGAGGAATCCTGGCGGCAACGGAGGAAATCATCAATGAGTGAACGGTCCAGCACGTCCCGAGACGGAACCCAACTCCTCTCCTCAGGACCGTAACCCTCCCAATCCACTAAGTATTGGTGACCCCGTCCCCGAGAACGCATGTCCATGATCTTATGTACCTTGTAAATAGGTGCGCTCTCGACAAGGACGGGAGGGGGAGGGAAGACGAACGGGGGTGCGAAGAAAGGGCTTGACACAGGAGACATGGAAGACAGGATGGACGCGACGAAGATGTCGCGGAAGAAGCAGTCGCACAGCGACAGGATTGACGACCTGGGAGACACGGAACGGACCAATGAACCGCGGAGTCAACTTACGAGAAGCTGTCGTAAGAGGAAGGTTGCGAGTGGAAAGCCACACTCTCTGGCCGCAACAATACCTTGGACTCTTAATCCTGCGTTTATTGGCGGCTCTCACAGTCTTCCCCGCAGACAAAGGCAGACCGGTAATGAAGTCTAGGGCGATGTGAGACCATGGTCGAGAAGGAAGGGGGAGCGGTCTGAGACGACCGGCAGGAGGAGAGTTACCCGACTTAGTCTGCGCGCAGTCCGAACAAGCAGCCACGAAACGGCGCGTGTCACGCTCCTGAGTCGGCCACCAAAAGCGCTGGCGAATAGACGCAAGAGTGCCTCGAACACCGGGATGACCAGCTAACTTGGCAGAGTGAGCCCACTGAAGAACAGCCAGACGAGTGGAAACAGGAACGAAAAGGAGGTTACTAGGACAAGCGCGCGGCGACGCAGTGTGCGTGAGTGCTTGCTTAACCTGTCTTTCAATTCCCCAGACTGTCAACCCGACAACACGCCCATAAGGAAGAATCCCTCGGGATCAGTAGAAGCCACAGAAGAACTAAACAGACGGGATAAGGCATCAGGCTTGGTGTTCTTGCTACCCGGACGGTAAGAAATCACAAACTCGAAACGAGCGAAAAACAACGCCCAACGAGCTTGACGGGCATTAAGTCGTTTGGCAGAACGGATGTACTCAAGGTTCTTATGGTCTGTCCAAACGACAAAAGGAACGGTCGCCCTCCAACCACTGTCGCCATTCGCCTAGGGCTAAGCGGATGGCGAGCAGTTCACGGTTACCCACATCATAGTTGCGCTCAGATGGCGACAGGCGATGAGAAAAATAAGCGCAAGGATGAACCTTATCGTCAGACTGGAAGCGCTGGGATAGAATGGCTCCCACGCCTACCTCTGAAGCGTCAACCTCGACAATGAATTGTCTAGTGACGTCAGGAGTAACGAGGATAGGAGCGGACGTAAAACGTTCTTTTAGAAGATCAAAAGCTCCCTGGGCGGAACCGGACCACTTAAAACACGTCTTGACAGAAGTAAGAGCTGTGAGAGGGGCAGCAACTTGACCGAAATTACGAATGAAACGCCGATAGAAATTAGCGAAACCTAAAAAGCGCTGCAACTCGACACGTGACCTTGGAACGGGCCAATCACTGACAGCTTGGACCTTAGCGGAATCCATCTGAATGCCTTCAGCGGAAATAACGGAACCGAGAAAAGTAACGGAGGAGACATGAAAAGAGCACTTCTCAGCCTTTACGTAGAGACAATTCTCTAAAAGGCGCTGTAGAACACGTCGAACGTGCTGAACATGAATCTCGAGTGACGGTGAAAAAATCAGGATATCGTCAAGATAGACAAAAACAAAGATGTTCAGCATGTCTCTCAGAACATCATTAACTAATGCCTGAAAAACAGCTGGCGCATTGGCGAGACCAAACGGCAGAACCCGGTACTCAAAATGCCCTAACGGAGTGTTAAACGCCGTTTTCCACTCGTCCCCCTCTCTGATGCGCACGAGATGGTAAGCGTTACGAAGGTCCAACTTAGTAAAGCACCTGGCTCCCTGCAGAATCTCGAAGGCTGATGACATAAGGGGAAGCGGATAACGATTCTTAACCGTTATGTCATTCAACCCTCGATAATCCACGCAGGGGCGCAGAGTACCGTCCTTCTTTTTAACAAAAAAGAACCCCGCCCCGGCCGGAGAGGAAGAAGGCACTATGGTACCGGCGTCAAGAGACACAGATAAATAATCCTCGAGAGCCTTACGTTCGGGAGCCGACAGAGAGTATAGTCTACCCCGAGGAGGAGTGGTCCCCGGAAGGAGATCAATACTACAATCATACGACCGGTGAGGAGGAAGGGAGTTGGCTCGGGACCGACTGAAGACCGTGCGCAGATCATGATATTCCTCCGGCACTCCTGTCAAATCGCCAGGTTCCTCCTGAGAAGTGGGGACAGAAGAAATGGGAGGGATGGCAGACATTAAACACTTCACATGACAAGATACGTTCCAGGATAGGATAGAATTACAAGACCAATTAATAGAAGGATTATGACATACTAGCCAGGGATGACCCAAAACAACAGGTGTGAAAGGTGAACGAAAAATCAAAAAAGAAATAGTCTCACTGTGGTTACCAGATACTGTGAGAGTTAAAGGTAGTGTCTCAAATCTGATACTGGGAAGATGACTACCATCTAAGGCAAACATAGGCGTAGGCTTGTCTAACTGTCTGAAAGGAATGTTATGTTTCCGAACCCATGCTTCGTCCATGAAACAACCCTCAGCCCCAGAGTCAATCAAGGCACTGCATGTAGCACCCGAACCGGTCCAGCGTAGATGGACCGACATAGTAGTACAGGATCTAGATGAAGAGACCTGAGTAGTAGCGCTCACCAGTAGCCCTCCGCTTACTGATGGGCTCTGGCCTCTTACTGGACATGAATTAACAAAATGTCCATCAAATCCGCAATAGAGGCACAGGCGGTTGGTGATCCTCCGTTCCCTCTCCTTAGTCGAGATGCGAATCCCTCCCAGCTGCATGGGCTCAGTCTCAGAGCCAGAGGAGGGAGATGGTTGCGATGCGGAGCAGGGAAACACCGTTGATGCGAGCTCTCTTCCACGAGCCTGGTGACGAAGATCTACCCGTCGTTCTATGCGGATGGCGAGAGCAATCAAAGAGTCCACACTGGAGGGAACCTCCCGAGAGAGAATCTCATCTTTGACCACTGTGTGGAGTCCCTCCAGAAAACGAGCGAGCAGCGCCGGCTCGTTCCAGTCACTAGAGGCAGCAAGAGTGCGAAACTCTATAGAGTAATCCGTTATGGATCGATCACCTTGGCATAGGGAAGCCAGGGCCCTAGAAGCCTCCCCACCAAAAACTGAACGGTCAAAAACCCGAATCATCTCCTCTTTAAAGTTCTGGTAATTGTTAGAACAATCAGCCCTTGCCTCCCAGATAGCTGTGCCCCACTCTCGGGCCCGGCCAGTAAGGAGTGAAATGACGTAAGCAACCCGAGCTCTCTCTCTAGAGTATGTGTTGGGTTGAGAGAGAACACAATCTCACACTGGGTGAGAAAGGAGCGGCACTCAGTGGGCTGCCCGGAGTAGCAAGGTGGGTTATTAACCCTAGGTTCTGGAGGCTCGGCAGGCCAGGAAGTAACAGGTGGCACGAGACGAAGACTCTGGAACTGTCCAGAGAGGTCGGAAACCTGAGCGGCCAGGTTCTCCACGGCATGGCGAGCAGCAGACAATTCCTGCTCGTCTCTGCCGAGCATGGCTCCTTGGATCTCGACGGCAGTGTTACGAGCCTCTGTAGTCGCTGGGTCCATTCCTTAGTCGGATCCTTCTGTTATGCAGGTGAATGAGGACCCAAAAGCGACTTGGCGAAAACAGAGTTTTTAATCCAGTAACAAACTTTACAAAACAAAAAGCATAATACTACTCGTAAAGACAAGAACAGACTGGAGACTTGATCGAGAACTGCAGGTTGCCTCGGGAAGGCACTTGAACCTAGCAGACTCAGACACCTGCTCACCACGCAGCATCTGAGGGAAACACGACACGACAGGGCAAAACATAGACACAGCACGGTGAATTATAGATGAGGATCCGACAGGGCAGGTACGGAAAACAGGGAGAGAAATAGGGACTCTAATCAGGGAAAAGGATCGGGAACAGGTGTGGGAAGACTAAATGATGATTAGGGGAATAGGAACAGCTGGGAGCAGGAACGGAACGATAGAGAGAAGAGAGAGCGAGAGAGTGAGAGAGGGAGGGGGAGAGAGAGGGATAAAAAGAGGGAAAGAACCTAATAAGACCAGCAGAGGGAAATGAACAGAAGGGAAAGCACAAGGACAAGACATGATAATTAATGACAAAACATGACAGTTGTTTTATTTCTTTACTAACCTATTGTTCACCTAATACATTTTTTGCACTATTGATTAGAGCCTGAAAGTAAGCATTTCACTGTAAGGTCTACTGTTGTATTTGGCACATGAGACAAATAAACTTTGATTTGAATATCAGGAGGCTGAATTCAAACACTTGACACTGACTCCCATTCAGGGCTTCACAGACTCATTACGTGCAATCAGGCAGTAGTACAACATTGACCCGACTTGGCAGTGTTGGTGGAGAGCTCTGACCGGAGCTCCTGATTGAATGGCAGCCTAAGGTGAGTGGAGGAGGGCATGAGTTCACCTCATGCCTTCACCATTAAAACACTGGGACAAGTGAATGAGGTAAGTGGCTCTGGATTAATGGCCTGAGTTTGTATGTGTCCCAAATGGCACCCTCTTCCCTATATAGTGCACTACTTTTTACCAGCCTAAAGACCCTTGTCAAAAGTAGTGCACTAAATAGGGAATAGAGTATGATTTGGGTCACAGCCTTCTCTCTCTCTCTCTCTCTCTTTGACCCTTAACCTCCCTGAGTTGGGGTAACAACTGAATCCCATTAATGGATCCTGATCCCACAGGACCTGTCACCATCATCATCCACAGAGGGGTTTCACCTGTCAACCCCTCCCTCCTTTCGCCCCAGACAGAATTATAAATAGCATTGTGCTGCATTGACTGGAAATCTGAATCTTAATGCCATGGTGTTGAATAGTCAGAATGATTAAAAGCAGCAGGAAATGTTTCACAGTGTGCCAAAGGAGTTGTAATTGTGTTGGCAGTTGCATAATCTATAATCCACCATGACGTGCGTATGATAAATGTTATTACAGTTAACTGCTTGAATAGGCAGAAGTGATAAAGTCATTGTTCGGTCCGATGGCTTGGTGATTTACTGACAGCTGCCTGTCAGTTTTTTAATCGAGAGTTGGACCGGAATGGAGCCATACTTGATGATGAAGTGGGGCAGGGGATTGAGAGGGGGGGTTTGGGTGAGTGGGTGAATGGATGGATGGATGGATGGCAAAACTGGATTACTTTCAGGTGTGGTGCAAAGCAACAGTGAGAAGTACAGTACTAGAGTTAGACCTTTGGCCCTTGGCTGTCATTTCCGAGGCTCCATATTTTCATTCACAAAAATGGCCCTCGTCATTACCAGATTGCTGGCTCATGTCAAATCTTATGAACGTGTTATAGATAAAGAGCTGAAGCCTCCACTGCCGCGTTGAAAATGTTGAATTATAATGGTGCTAAACAGAATTATTCATGATTAATTACATGCTTTGCAAAGTTGGACATGGAGAAGTCAACTGAAGATGTGTTTTCAAATAGATCCGATTCGGTCATTTATCCCTCTGAGACAGATTTGGCCTACATTAATTGAAAGATTCTCTCATGATGAATTTGTCTGGGGACAGATTTTGTACTGTCATTAAAAACACTACAGACCCGGATTCATTCCCGGGCTGTGCCATAAACAGCCATAGCCGGGAGTCGCATAGGACGGCATACAATTGGCCCAGCGTCCGGGTTGGGGGAGGGTTTGGCCGGGGGGACTTTACTTGGCTCATCGCGCCCTAGCAACTCCTTGTGGTTGTCCAGGTGCCTGCAGGCTTACTCTGGTCATCAGTTGAACTGTGTTTCCGACACATTGGCTTCTGGGTTAAGCTGGCTGGTGTTAAGGAGCGCAGTTAGGCGGGTCATGTTTCGGAGGATGCATGACTCCATCTTCGCCTCTCCTGAGCCATTTGGGGAGTTGAGACAAGATCGAAATTGGGGAGAAAAAGGGTGGGTAAAAAAAACACGAGAGGGAGTTCTAATCCATTTCTACATTAAGCTCGGCTTATTTTCTCCCAAACTCAAGTAATGGTAAATGATGTGCCAGCTATAACAGAGAGAGGGAGAAGGAGGGAATGGAATGGGATTCTTTTTTGTGTATCCCACTGCCACTCTAGCCATTTCCTTCCCCCACGCCTTCCCATTGAGACTGCATCATTTCAATTGGTCATTGATACACTACATGATGGTTCTGTAGCTCAGTTGGTAGAGCATGGCGCTTGTAACGCCAGGGTAGTGGGTTTGATTCCCGGGACCACCCATACGTACAATGTATGCACACATGACTGTAAGTCGCTTTGGATAAAAGCGTCTGCTAAATGGCATATTATTATTATTATTATTATTATTATTATTATATCAAAAGTATGTGGATACCTGCTCATCAAACATATCATTCCAAAAGCATGGCCATTAATATGGAGTTGGTCCCTCCTTTGCTGCATTAACAGCCTCCACTCTTGTGGGAAGGCTTTCCACTAGATGTTGGAAAATTGCTGCGGGGACTTGCTTCCATTCAACCACAAGAGCATTAGCGAGGTTGGGCACTGATGTTGGGTGATTAGGCCTGGCTCGCGGTCGGAGTACCCTTTTCATCCCAAAGGTGTTCAATGGGGTTGAGGCCAGGGCTCTGTGCAGGCCAGTCTACCCACCCTGCATAAGTAACCTTCTGTCTTATGTAACCATACCAAACATTAAATATCAGACAAATTTAAGTGTCCAGGATTTAAGTTCACCATGTTACGTCTAGTCTATGAGACCAGTCTGGTTTAAACATATATATAGACAGACTTATATGAGGATTTGTACGCAAGCGACTATTTTGACCAGTAGAGGGCACTGAATTATTTGAAATGTAGGCTAATTTACAGTGAGAAAAACATTTAGAGGACTATTTACATGATATATTGTAAGAATTTTCTTTAGCCATTCCAGCAGAACAGACCAACACAGACCTAAAAAAAACATTCTGGCAGGGAAGACCTGCAAAACAAACTGTTTACTGGATGTCCCTGTTTTGCTTACACATGTCTGTCAGTCTGTCATAACTCAGAGGAGATGCAGATCTGTAGGACATTCATAAAAACTATGTATCTTTCTCTCTCTGTCTCTGTTTCTGTCTCTTTCAGCTGTTTGGGATGTATTTCCTCATTTCAACTCTGGATGCTTTAACAAACATTTTCAGTCAGTGCTCGTTGATGTGTTTGAGGGTGTTTTATTTTTATTTTACCTTTATTTAACTAGGCAAGTCGGTTAAGATCAAATTCTTATTTTCAATGATGGCCTAGGAACAGTGGGTTAACTGCCTGTTCAGGGGCAGAATGACAGATTTGTACCTTGTCAGCTCGGGGATTTGAACTTGCAACCTTTCGGTTACTAGTCCAACGCTCTAACCACTAGGCTGATAATCTCTGCAAAAAGTCAAAATTCCTCATTACTTATTTTCCTGTCATTCTCTGTGTCCATGGTGAAAACAAAAGGCTGTGACTTTGAAACCAATGCTGTTAGTCTGCCTGAGTAATGTACAGACAGACCATGAAGATGATGGCGATGATAACAGGCCATCTATGCTGTAGCTCAGCATGTAAACCGATCTAAACCTCTGTCAGACAGGCCCATGCTTTATCCATTAACAGGCAGGTGGCTGGAGATAGAGATGGTCTTTAAATAAATAAAAATGTCCAGGTAAAGCCAACTTTTCTTTCTGTAATTCCTCCCATAATACAATGTTGCAAAAAAAATACTGACATGGAAATCCATGTTATTAGGTCTATGATGCTGGCCAAATGCAGGCTTGCTGTTTAGTGCAAAGTGTCTGTCCAGGAGAGGACATTTAACACAAGATTTAGGTTAAAAAGACAAATAATGTAATCAATGAGCATGTGTATATATTGGAATAGCTCCATATGGACCCACAATAGCCTATATACTTTACGTTGCATGGCCAGTCAGACATGCAGTAAAATGGTTACAGAAATGTGTCAAATTAGCCTGGTTTCCACCTCACAGGAAACTGCCGCCATACTCAATGAGCTGATCCACTGTCTGTATATTAGGTGGAAGGACAATAAAGCTTAACTCAAGCTTAGATTTCTCTAAGATGTATTTAACAATGGCAAGAATGATTTTTGTTGTTGAATGATATTATTATGTTCCGTTATGTTCTGGAAGTTCCAGTGATAAGATGAACCTGCAACTGGAAATGCCTGAGTGGTGAAATAGACCTTCCAAAGTGTTCTGTGTGTCTTCTCTTCAATAGTTTACCTTGCTCCCACCGTGATAATGTAAACACTATGTATGGCTGGCTGCCAGAGAGATAGAAGCCTTGCTCAACACTGCAGCTGTTACCATAAACATAAATTCCTCCACCCAGTGGAATAAATAAAGAGTTCTTCAGCTACTGGTATGCAGCTTTGAGAAAACAGTTTTGATAGCGGAGGTGGAGGAGACGAGTAATGATATCTAAATCTGAGTAGAGAGCAGCATGAGTCAATAAGATGTGGGAGAGACCACTTACACGTAGGTTACACACGTACATTGATTCAGTGATGTTTTTTGAGTTTTGAGGTAATTTATTTGGCCAATTGAGTAGAAAGGAAAGTGCACTATCATTCTCTCATTCCAATGCCAGGAGATTCAACGCCTCCTCTAACTTTGACTCAATACTTCCCTAAAACACTTCTCATTTTTAATCATAAACAGACTGATCATTGCAACCACCCGACTTTGGTGCTGTTACAAGGTTTCTTTTATTATTATGGGTGGGCAAAGTATGTGGTTTTTAGCCTTGGGGTTCAGCCAATCTACTCAGCATAAGTCTGGTGTACAGAATCTTCTCTGCCTATGGGAGAAGTGGCATAATATCCCAGCTACATTAGTGGTCACAGAGGTTATAAGACCCACAGTTCCTCCTGGTGTTAAACACTGCATGGAGCCCAGGACTGGTGGTGACGGCAGTACGTCATGCGGGGGCAGAGCAAGAGACAGGAAGAGACAGAAATTAGCATGTTTGAGAAACAGACATAAAAAAAAAAAAATTGCCATCTCGTCAAGATGATGTTACCCATGTTCCCCCAGCTACACACAGTTTTCCCAAACAGTCTACCCACAATGCTAGTTAAAAGCTACTTGACATTGCTGACAACAGAAAGTTTAAATGTCACAATGTCTTTGAAGTTCCGGTAAGATACCTCCACAATATGTGTAACTAACCTAACTTCTAGTCTAGGCTTAAAGTTTACCTTGCAATGTTGGTATGATAAAACTGTCAGAAATACAGTCGATATAAAGTGATAATGAATAAAACCAAGAATCAGGTTTAGATTACAATAAATCCACCATCATCCATTATTTGGGGTGGCAGGTAGCCTAGTGGTTAGAGCACTGGGCCAGTAACCGAAAGGTTGCTAAATTGAATCCCTGAGCTGACAAGGTAAAAATCTGTCATCTGCCCCTGAACAAGGCAGTTAACCCACTGTCCCTATAGCCGTCATTGTAAATAAGAATTTGTTCTGAACTGACTTGCCAAGTTCATTTAAAAAATCTAGACAAGTTGTTTGTTTGGATCTAGTCAAATATGTCTGTGTAACTATGGTCACACCTCCATAATCCTGTGCATCAACATCTTGTGATTCACTGTTTAGAGGGAAATGACTCACAGAAAACAGATGGAAAAAAATAAGTCTGGACATATAAACTCTGAAAACCCTTCTCTCAACTCAAACTCTCAACCACACCACGTCTAAAGATCTCCAATTCTCTGCTACCCCCATCATCCGCTAAAGCAGTGAGTTCATGGTGGACCATCTGACATTTTACAGACATGACGACAAACCAAGTTCCACTTATAGAAGCCATTGTCTTCGAGAGGGACATAACTAGATAATGTTTCTATTTTTGTAACAGCTTGCAAATTCTGGATGAAAGTACAGCATCTCTATAGCAACGTCACGGGCAGTGCATAGAGTACAGTACACTGACAATGGAAGTGCACCATTTATCGAGTTGTTTCTGGCATCTGTATCAAAAACTACCTTGATAGAGGGCTAGCACTTCAAAGGATCAGGGTGTGTGACATTTTAGTGCCACAGTGCAGTGTGATGTTTGAGGCATGCACTTTCTAGGACATTGTTATTCAGACACTATTTTTTCCCCAGTTGAAATATGCAGTGTTGAAGTGTTTTATTCACCACATAGCATATGTGTGCTGTTGTGTTACTTTGTTATGGTCACCTGCGGACTGCAAATATCCATTTATCATATTGCACATGGAGCAGTTGTCAACCAATTTAAGAGGTGCTCTTAAACAACACGACATAAGGTGGCTGAAAAAAAGTCGCCGGTTGGTCTCAACAAAGACTGATAATCAGTTTTTAAGCGGGACTAATTAAGGGAAGTGTAATTTGTTTGCAACATTCGAGTAGTAAGAATCTCAGAAGAGATAGACAGGCCAATGCTGTAGGGAAATGAGAGTGTCCGTTCTCTTGCAAGGCTGAGCATTTATTGATGACCCATAAAGAACGGTACGCCATAGGATGTATGTGATGCACTGAGAGCATTCACTAACCAGAGTTGACTGACAATGATGAAGAGTGTTAGGTAATTGGGGTCATTCTGAAAGTCAATGAATGAACTGATGGAAATTCACAATTTGAGAAACCCATTATATAATGATTGGCAATTTACATTCATGAATAGAATTTCCAGATCTGAAACTATGATCAGTTTCTTAAGTGGATTTCCAATCAATTCAGTTCAGTTGCTGGATAAAAATGTTAGTGTTCATTTGTAAACAATTCCCAAGCCATATTCTATTTATAAACCATTGATTTCTAATATAAAGCATGATCATATCTTGCTATAGCAAGCCATATACATGTTTAATTTAGAGTATCCCCCTCAACTCCATATCTGTTGACATGGCTTAGAGGAGAGACAAAGATCAGTCATAAACAACTGTTATGCAGGTGAATGAGGACCCAAAAGCGACTTCGAAAACAGAGTCTTTAATCCAGTTTAAGGAAATAGCAATACTCCTAGACAAATCGGAGCGGTAAATAAAGTATAAAAAACAATTCCACTCGTAATCACGAGAACTGACTGGAGACTCGATAATAAACTGCAGGTTGCCTCGGGAAGGCACTTGACCGTAGCAGACTCAGGCACCTGCTCACCACGCAGCATCTGAGGAAAACACGACACGACAGGGCGATACAAAGACACAGCACGGTGAACAATATACAAGGATCCGACAGGGCAGAAACGGAAAACAAGGGGAGAAATAGGGACTCTAATCAGGGGAAAAGATAGGGAACAGGTGTGGGAAGACTAAATGATTGATTAGGGGAATAGGACCAGCTGGGAGCAGGAACGGAACGATAGAGAGAAGAGAGAGAGGGGGGAGAGAGAAAAAAGGGAACGAACCTAAAAAGACCAGCAGGGGGAAAACGAACAGAAGGAAAAGCAAAATGACAAGACAATATAAGACAAAACATGACAACAACAGATGGGGCGATACATGAATGGGACTGTTAAACCATTAAATCTGATGAGCCAATCCATCTAAGAGGATATCTGATTTCCAGGTTTTCGTCAACTTTTGAGATGAACTCTTTTTAAGAGGGAAGGGCAGAGAAACGTGGAGGCCATTTTTGCTAGACCAGGAAGTCTGGTATGACACCAGTGGAATAGTAGATTGTATGGTGGTGTGTTGAAGCCTACTATGGGCCCCCACCACATGTATGACCTGTCATATGAGACAGACAGTGGGGGGAATAAGGTGGCGGCAAGACTTTTGGTAGTGTGACAGATGAGCCTGTTATTGTGTTAGCACCATTGGCCGCATGGTCTCTAAGAAACAAATGTTGTTGTTTTTTACAGTGGACTCCATTTACGAGACCCAATACAAGTCACAAACTGTACAGTCCATTAAATCCCAGGCTGAAGAACACGGGTTGAAAAATACCCCGTGCACACTACAAATTTGGCATAAAACAACAAACATGACCGTGAACAAGAATGCCCTTGTCTGAGCTGGTAGTCCGTGTGAGTAATGGTCACTGCCAAAAGAGAGTGGTCATTGACCTTTGAGTCGACCCCTACATGAGGAGGACAGCCACTACCAGACAATGTGTGGTAATGCTAATTGCTGATATATTTGATATATTCAGATGGAGAAACACCAAGATCACTCTGCTTTGGGTCAATATAAAACCTATTTAGTTGATGCTAATGCAATGGTCTTTTTACATCAGCAGATGTCAGAAAATGCTTATACAGAAGAGCTTAGAGAGAGAGAGGGAGTGGAAACAGCAAGTCTGGGAAAAGGTAGAGAGGGAGAGAGAGACAGAGATAGAGAGAGCGAGAGAGAGAGAGAGAGAGAGAGAGAGAGAGAGAGAGAGAGAGAGAGAGAGAGAGAGAGAGAGAGAGGGAGTCGAAACAGCAAGTCTGGGAAAAGGTAGAGAGATAGAGAGAGCGAGAGAGAGAGAGAGAGAGAGAGAGAGAGAGAGAGAGAGAGAGAGAGAGAGAGAGAGAGAGAGAGAGAGAGAGAGAGAGATAGGAGAATTAGAGGGAGCATACCTAAGATCACACAGAATAAGATCACACCAGATAAGACAGGAGAATTACACCAGATAGGTCAGGCCGGCCCCAGCCCCCCAGCCGTCAGGCCGACCCTAGCCCCCCAGCTCATATATAGTACCAGTCAAATGTTTGGACACACCTATTAATTGAAGGGTTTTTCTTTATTTTTACTATTTTCTATATTATAGAATAATAGTGAAGACATCAAAACTATGAAATAACACATGAAATCAAATCAAATTGTATTGGTCACATGCACGTGGTTAGCAGATGTTAATGCGAGTGTAGCGAAATGCTAGTAGTAACCAAAAAAGTGTTAAACAAATCAAAATATGTTACATTTTTTAAAGTATCCACCCCAGAACTTTGAAAGTTTCTTCAAGTACAGTCACAAAAACCATTAAGACCTATGATGAAACTGGCTCTCATGAGGGCAGCCACAGGAAAGGAAGATCCAGTTACCTCTACTGCAGATGATAAGTTCAAAAGAATTACCAGCCTCAGAAATTGCAGCCTAAATAAATGCTTCACAGAGTTCAAGTGACAGACACATCTCAACATAAACTGTTCAGAGGAGACTCCGTGAATCAGGCCTTCATGGTCGAATTGCTGCAAAGAAACCACTACTAAAGGACACCAATAAGAATAAGAGTAATAATAAGAGACTTGCTTGGGCCACGAAACACGAGAAATTGACATTAGACCGGTGAAAATCTATCCTTTGGTCTGATGAGTACAAATTAGAGATCTTTGGTTCCAACCGCTGTGTCTTTGTGAGATGCAGAGTAGGTGAACAGATGATCTAGGCACATTTGGTTCCCACCGTGAAGCATGGAGTAGGAGGTTTGATGGTGTGGTGGTGCTTTACTTTGATGGTGACACTGTCAGTGATTTGTTTAGAATTGAAGGCACACTTAAAAAGCATGGCTACCACAGCATTCTGCAGCAATACGCCATCCCATCTGGTTTGCGCATAGTGGGACTATCATTTGTTTTTCAACAGGACAATGTGTAAGGCTGTGTAAGGGCTATTTGACAAAGAAGCAGAATGATGGACTGGCCGCCACAATCACCTGACCTCTACCCAATTGAGATGGTTTGGGATGAGTTGGACCGCGGTGTGAAGGTAAAGCAGCCAACAAGTGCTCAGCATATGTGGGAACTCCTTCAAGACTGTAGGAAAAGCATTCCTCGTGAAGCTGGTTGAGAGAATGCCAAGGGTGTGCAAAGCTGTCATCAGGTCAAAGGGTGGCTACTTTAAAGAATCAAATGATAAAATATATTTTTATTTGTTTAAAACCTTTTTGGTTACTACATGATTCGATATATGTTATTTCATAGTTTTGATCTCCTCACTATTATTCTACAATGTAGAAAATTGTAAAAATGTATAAAAACCCTTGAATGAGTAGGTGTGTCCAAACATATGACTGTTACTGTACTACTGCAGCACAGACAGTGGAGACTGAGAAGGGGGGGATAACACTGTGGCCCCGTCCAAAGTTACCCGCGTAAAGGGCCAACCAGGCAGGATATTACCCCACCCACTTTGCCAAAGCACAGCTCCCACACCACCAAAGGGATATTAACAGACCACTAACTTACTACCCTGAGACAAGGCCGATTATAAACTGGATAGTTCGAGCCCTGAATGCTGATTGCTGACAGACGTGGTATATCTGACCGTATATCACGGGTATGACAAAACATTTCTTTTTACTGCTCTAATTAGGTTGGTAATCAGATTATAATAGCAATAAGGCACATCGGGGTTTGTGGAATATGGCCAACATACCATGGCTAAGGGCTGTATCCAAGCGCTCTGCGATGCATCGTGCCTCAGAACAGCCCTTACTTGTGGTATATTGGCCATATACCAGACCCCCTCGTGCCTTGCTTAAGTATAGCCCTAGGCCGAGGACAGGAAGGATGGGAGAGTGCGAGTAAGCCAGTGGCTCAGCCCCCATAATAGGGTCAGAGGCGGAGAATCCCTGTGGAGAGAGGGGAGCCGGCCAGGCAGAGACAGCAAGGTTGGTTCGTCACTCCATTCACCTTCGCACACCTAGGCCAGACTGCGCTCAATCATAGGACCTACTGAAGAGATGAGTCTTCAGTAAAGAGTTAAAGGTTGAGACAAAGCCTGTGTCTCTCACATGGATCTGCAGACCACATAAAAATGTTGCTCTATAGGAGAAAGCACTGCCTCCAGCTGTTTGCTCAGAAATTCTAGGACAATAAGGAGGCCTGCGTCTTGTGACAGTAGCATACGTGTAGGTATGTACAGCAGGACCAAATCAGAAAGATAGATAGGAGCAAGTCCATGTAATGCTTTGCAGGTTCGCAGTAAAACCTTGAAATCAGCCTCATCCTTAACAGTAAGCCAGTGTAGAGAGGCTAGCACTGGAGTAATATGATATTTGTTTTGGTTTTAGTCAAGATTCTAGCAGCCATATTTAGCTGAATTGTATTTAGTGTCTTATCCGGGTATCCAGACAGTAGAGCATTGCTGTAGTCTAATCTTGAAGAGAACAAAAGCACGGATGAGCTTTTTTGCATAATTTTGGAACAAAAAGTTTCAGATTTTTTCAATGTTACATAGATGGAAAAGGCTGCTCTTGAAATATTTGTTATATATTTGTCCATTACAGAACAGTGCAAGTTGGATCCTAACTGTGGAAAAGCTCTTAGTAGTGGTCCTGTGTAGCTCATTTGGTAGAGCATGGCGCTTGTAACGCCAGGGTAGTGGGTTTGATCCCCGGGACCACCCATACGTAGAATGTATGCACACATGACTGTAAGTTGCTTTGGATAAAAGCGTCTGCTAAATGGCATATTATTATTATTATTATATTAGATAAATGCCAAGATAAATGCAAATACTTGACAATGCAGGACAAGAGGCCAGGCATGTGAATGACATAAACAGAATGATTTACAGCGGTGACTTACCTCATTTACAGCAGTGCATCTCCAATTGACTTTCTGTGCAGGAATGCCTGTTCAGGCCTAGGCCTTGGAATTTGGACTCTATCACCTTGTAATTTGAATAAACCTACACTTCACTTTGCACCTTGAACCTTGCCTCGTGCTGTGACATGACTATAAAACCAACATTACCTCTTTCACAGAGGTACTTTTTCATCTGTTTAATTGAAGGAGCCTAATGTATTTGAAATAGTGATGGCATCATTACTGTGTTGGGATCACAGATCATGTTGACTGTAAACACTGCATCATGCACTTCTTCTCACATCTCATGTGCATATCTTTCAACAACAACATTAAAGTTCAAACACCCAATCAATGAGAAAAGTGCTATTCCAGTTACCTCTGATTATCTTGGAGTATGTGAACCGACCGACCACACACCACACACGCACGCACGCACACACACACACACACACACACACACACACACACACACACACACACACACACACACACACACACACACACACACACACACACACACACACACACACACACACACACACACACACACACACACACACACACACACACACACACACACACTTGTAATGGATCATTGTTTTGTGCTCTGACCTTGACCCTTGATTGTGATCTTCCTGATACTAAACACTTGATGGCTTATTGTTTCACGGCCTTGCTGTTCCCCTCTGATGATACCCCACCCTGTTTGGATTCAAGGTTGTTCACAGAGGGATATTAGATTCACAACATGCCGAAAACGCAATCCAGCCATGAATGTACAGAAAACAATCAAGTGGTATAGGTCTACATTGACACTAAATAAGAGCTTGGTATGTAGGCTTAACTCTCGTGTAAGTCATTGTGTGTGGCAAATGTTTCATTTGTCCTTCCCGGTATTAGTAATGAATTAGTAAAGATGTATTGTTTTAAGCAACTCAAGTTCAGAGTTTGTTTTCTTTCTCAGTAATGCTAGGTTGTGGTAGGATGACCTAAACAACAGCTGGGATGTCAGTAGATATCCAAACACACTTATATCGAGGGGAATTCCATCAAAGTTCTATAAAAATTGGAGTATGAGATAGGGCAGAAATGATAAACAAGATAAACCAGACACAATTTAAGTTAATTGGGGGAAGAGGGAACAAAAAAATGCACAGATTTTGAGTGACATCACTTCCATGATGGACTCCCTCCTTTAAGAGAATAAGTCAGAGCCGACCCCAGGGTAGAGGAGCCTGGAACACTGCGGGGAAACGTCTAGACTGGGCTGACCAGACGCACGGCACATCTGGATTTACACTTAGACCAGAGGACTCCTGCTCCAGTCAACAAGGTTTGTAAAATGAAGTACTGTATCGTTAACATGTATAACATAGATTTGTCACTAATGCAAGAAAATGATAAACGAGTGGAGAGTTATATCACAGTATATTTGCTGTTCAGATCATATTTAGGGTAAACTGGATTGAATTGCTGCCTCTCCTCTCATTTTCGAATCCAACTTAGAAACAAGAAGATTGTTTGTGTTGTCAGACTTTTTGACAGACAAAAAGGAGAGCCCTTTCTATGGCTAAACTCGAAAACTCCTCAAACAGATTGAGGGGTGTGAACGATAATATGTGGTTGACAGCATGGGGAGAGAGGCAGTTTTTTCAATAATCTCTTAATACCTCATATTGAAGGGATTTCTTCTCTATAAAAAAAGTAAATTAGCATTCGGTGCACAGATACAGATTTATGTTTATTTTTTAGCAAATAATGTGTGTACCACTCCTCCAGCAGCACAGATGTATAAGATTTTACTGCACGCCTTTTCAAAGCATGTTGGGGCTGTTTTTGTCATAAGTCGCAGCCAATGATGATACTGATGTACAACAGTAAAAAGATAAGTATTGCAATCATAATGCTGAGAATAATTATGGAGCAATGTGGCTCCCAAATATTTTCATGACAAGAGATATTGATCCTCACTTTAACTTTCATGAATATTTTATCTTTCGCTACCTGAGCGTTTTTTATTTCCGGTCTAAGTATATGATATTTACATAAAATGCATATAAAGTTATGCATAATGAATAGCACACTGAAACAACCACTTAGCCACTTGTACAGTACTGTAATAAGACTTCCTTATGATGACTTGCAGACACAGTGTCTCTGAATAAATAATACAAAAAAGTCACATTGTGGAGCAGGGAAGTTCCGTATTCTGTTGAGTTATAAACCACATGAGTCGCAGCTCCCATCACCACAAGTGCATGAGGACTGGATGTTATGACACAATCAGCATGACCATGTGACTGACGTAATAGATTATACAGTAAACTTTATAAATGAATGCCTACTGAGAGTCACTTGTCCAGGACCGGTATCTGCCATGTATCCCCCTCCCCCTCATTGAACAACCCCAGTTACATTTACACAACATATTTCTCTACAGCTCCAAAATGGACATGATCACCAACTCTACAGACATGACAGGAAGGAACAGTACCAATGCCAGCAACTGCCCATTCGCTGAGGAGTGGGACTGGCTCCACACCATGCAACCGGGCTACATCCTGGCCATCAGTGTCCTGGGGATTCTGGGTAATGTCTTTGTCCTGTTGGTCTTCTGCCTGCATAAGAAGGCCTGCACCGTAGCAGAAATCTACCTGAGTAACCTGGCCGCCGCTGACCTGCTCCTGGTCTCCTGCCTCCCCTTCTGGGCCGTCAACGTGGCCAACGGCTTCAACTGGCCCTTCGGCCCCCTGCTGTGTCGCCTGGTCAACGTGGGCATCAAGATGAATGCCTACTGCAGTATCTACTTCCTGGTTCTAGTCAGTGTGGACCGCTATGTGGCGCTAGTGCATACGATGAGCCACGGGAGGATGAGGAGGCCCTCCTACGCCAAGCTGGGCTGTTTGTTAGTGTGGGGCTTCGGGCTGCTCCTGGGCACCCCGACCATGCTCTTCAGAGCGGTGAAGTGGGTTCCAGACTTCGAGGTGACAGCCTGCTTTCTGGACTACCCCAGTCCCAAGATGGAGCTGGTGTTCAACGTGACGCTCATCGTGTTTGGGTTTGCCATCCCTGTGTCGGTGATCTCCTACTGCACCTGTCAGATCATCCAAGCCCTGAAGAACCAGGCCATGGAGAAATTCAACACAGAGCACACGGAGAGGAAGGCCACTTTGCTGGTGCTGTCTGTTCTCCTGGCCTTCCTACTCTGCTGGGTGCCATTCCACCTGGTCACTGCTCTGGATGTCCTCCTGAGGGCAGCGGACATCTCAGGCTGCAACCTCAGCAACAGTCTGGATATCTGCAACCAGGTGTTTACCTACCTGGCCTTCTTCAACAGCGTGCTCAACCCAGTCCTCTATGTGATTGTGGGGAAGAACTTCAGGAAGAAAGTAATGGAGGTGTTCGAACAGTTGTCTATGAGGAAGAAAATGGCCACCGGGTCACAACGGTCACAGCTGTCTTCCACGCTCAAAACGCTGGCTTGAGTTTGAGGAACTAAAAGGGAACTAGTTATATTACTTTTATCTCTATGACAGAATTTGACACTTCAGCACCCCGCCCTCAGTTGACTGCATTTTATACTAATAACCTTAATAGAATCAATGTGCTTTTACTTAAAAGCCACATTTAAGTTTAGAATTTATTTATCAGTAATGTGTTTTTTAGGAGGGCTGTTTCTCCTAATTCAGTGCAATATATATGAATATTGTTTTCTGTGAAATAAGCTGTGTAAATAGAATCTACCGATTGTGTTCTAGAAACAAGTCAGAATTCACTAGAAATGTATTTAGAACAGTTGTCAACTTTGTTACTTTTGAGAACATTATTGAAGTAAAAAACGAACCATGGCTGTCTTGTGGAATCATTTGAAATACATGTCAATTTCAGACAACCTAAAACAAGACCCAGAGACTCCCAGTGAACCCTGGGTAAGTGATTTATGATGTTTTCTCTGACTAAATGTCTGGATTGCCACATTAGTGAATGTGTCACAGACTTTCCAGTGGTGACACAAGTTGTGTTCCTTTGTGTGGGAGGAGAACGTTACTCTCTCTTCTTATGTTTTTTCCAAACCCCAACTTCATTGGCTAGACATGTTGTCAGGAGTGCCTGTGGTCAGGGGCACACCCCCAGTTTGTCCCCAAAGTATAGTTGGTCGTGCCAAACAGGAAATCAATGTTTTGAGTGCACTGTAAAAAAAAATATATATATACCAGTACCCATTAAAGGTGTTTTCTTTATTTGAACTGTTTTCTACATTGTAGAATAATAGTGAAGACATCCAAACTATGAAACAACACATATGGAATCATGAAGTAACTAAAAAGTGTTAAACAAATCAAAATATATGTTATATTTGAGATTCTTCAAAGTAGCCACCCATTGCCTTGATGACAGCCTTGCACACTCTTGGCATTCTCTTAACCAGCTTCATGAGGTAGTCACCTGGAATTTCAGACACATCTCAACATCAACTGTTCAGAGGAGACTGCGTGAATCAGGCCTTCATTATTGAATTGCTGCAAAGAAACCACTACTAAACGGACACCAATAAGAAGAAGAGACTTGCTTGGGCCCAGAAATCTGTCCTTTGGTCTGATGAGTTCAAATTTGGTAGGTGAACGGATGATCTCCGCATGTGTGGTTCCCACCTTGAAGCATGGAGGTGTGATGGTGTGAGGTTGCTTTGCTGGTGACACTGTCTGTAATTTATTTAGAATTCAAGGCACACTTAACCAGCATGGCTACCATAGCATACTGAAGTGATATGCCATCCCATCTGGTTTGCGCATAGTGGGACTATCATTTGTTTTTCAACAGGACAATGACCCAATAAACCTCCAGGCTGTGTAAGGGCTATTTGACCAAAAAGGAGAGTGATGGACTGCTGCATTAGATGACCTGGCCTCCATAATCACCTGACCTCAACCCAATTGAGATGGTTTGGGATGAGTTGGACCGCAGAGTGAAGGAAAAGCAGCCAACAAGTGCTCAGCATATGTGGGAACTCCTTCAAGACTGTTGGAAAAGCATTCCAGGTGAAGCAGGTTGAAGGAATGTCAAGAGTGTTCAAAGCTGTCATCAGGGCAAAGCGTGGTAAAAATGGCACACAGAGGTTTTATGGGCTCCTAACCTATTGTGCTATTTTGTTAGTTTTTGTTTGTAACTAATTTTTTTTGTTTGTAACTACAAACTAATTGTTTGTAACAAATTTTGTACATAATGTTGCTGCTACCGTCTCTTATGACCAAAACAGCTTCTGGACATCAGCACAGGGATTGTTCACCTCGAACTGGAGGAAGATATTTTCTTTAATGTGTGTGTCTATTTGTCATTAACTGCTGGTGCACAATGTCTAACATTAAAGAAGTCTCAAGGTATTGCTCGCCTGAGGTAGAATAGCTCATGATCAGCTTTACTCTACACAATCTACCAAAAGAGTTCACATCTATATTATTCGTAGTCGTCCATTTACCAACACAAACCGATGCTGGCACTAAGACCTTACTCAACAAGCTGTATAAGTCCATTAGCAAACAAGAAACTGCTCATCCAGAAGTGGAGCTCCTCGTGGCCGGGGACTTTAATGCAGGAAAACTTAAATCTGTTTGATTTAATTTCTAGCAGCATGTCACATGTGCAACCATGTGCACCCTCACCCTCCATTTGGCAAATCTGACCATAATTATATCCTCCTGATTCCTGCTTACAAGCAAAAACTAAAGTAGGAAGTACCAGTAACTTGGTCAATACAGAAGTGGTCAGATGACGCAGATGCTACGTTACAGGACTGTTTTGCTAGCACATATACGAAAATATTCCAGGATTCATCCAATGGCATTGAGGACAATATCACCTCAGTCACTGGCTTCATCAATAAGTGCATCGACGATGTCGTCCCCACAGTGACCGTACGTACATATTCCAACCAGAAGCCATGGATTAAAGGCAACATCCACACCGAGCAAATGGCTAGAGCTTCAGCTATCAAGGAGCGGGACACTAATCCGGAAGCTTATAAGAAATCCCGCTATGCCCTCAGACGAACCATCAAACAGGCAAAGCATCAATACAGGGCTAAGATTGAATCCTACTACACCGGCTCTGATGCTTCTCGGGGGTGGCAGGGTTTGAAAACTGTTACAGACTACAAAGGGAAACCCAGCCACAAGCTGCCCAGTGGCACGAACCTACCAGACAAGCTAAAATGCCTTTCATGCTCACTTTGAGGCAGGCAACACTGAGAGCACCAGCTGTTCCGGATGACTGTATGATGATGCTAAAGGTCTTGCTCACTGGTCAATATTAACAAAGCCGTGGGGCCAGATGGATTACCAGGACATGTACTCGAGTGATGCTTGGACCAACTGGCAAGTGTATTAACTGACATTTTCAACCTCTCCCTGGCCGAGTCTGTAATACCTACATGTTTCAAACAGACCACCATAGTCCATGTCCCCAATAAAGCGACGGTAACCTGCCTAAATGATTATCGCCCCATAGCAGTCACATCAGTATCCATGAAGTGCCTAAACCCTAAAAACCATCTCAGGATCCATGCCAAATCATTTTAGTTTCCTGAGTGGGAATAGGCTTTGTCGTGCCCTCTTCACGGCTGTCTTGGTGTGTTTGGACCAATCTAGTTTGTTGTTGATGTAGACACCAAGGAATTAGAAGCTCTCAACCTGCTCCACTACAGACCCGTCGATGAGAATGGGGACGTGCTCGGTGCTCCTTTTCCCGTAGTCCACAATCATCTAATTAGCCTTGGTTATGTTGAGGGAGAGGTTGTTATTCTGGCACCAACCGGCCAGGTCTCTGACCTCCTCCCTATAGGCTGTCTTGTCATTGTCGGTGATCAGGCCTACCACTGTTGTGTCGTCAACAAACTTAATGATGGTGGTGGAGTCATGCCTGGCCATGCAGTTGTGGGTAACCAGGGAGTACAGGGGGGGACTGAGCACGCACCCCTGGGGACCTCCAGTGTTAAGGATCAGCATGGCAGATGTGTTGCTACCTGCCCTCACCACCTGGGAGCGGCCCGTCAGGAAGTCCAGGATCCAGTTGCAGAGGGAGGTGTTTAGTCCCAGGATCCTTAGCTTGGTGATGAGCTTTGAGGGTACTATGTTGTTAAACGCTGAGCTGTAGTCAATGATCAGCATTCTCACATGGGTGTTCCTTTTGTCTAGGTGGGAAAGGGCAGTGTGGAGTGCAATAGAGATTGCATCATCTGTGGATCTGTTTGGGCGGTGTTTGAGCACACGTCCTGGTAATCCGTCTGGCCCCGCTGCCCTGTGTATGTTGATCTGTTTAAAGGTCTTGCTCACGTCGGCTATGGAGAGCGGAACAGCTGATGCTCTCATGCTTGCCTCGAAGCAAGCATAGACATGATTTAGCTCGTCTGGTAGGCTCGTGTCACTGGGCAGCTCGCGGCTGTGCTTCCCATTGTAGTCTGTAATAGTTTGCAAGCCCTGCCACATCCGACGAGCATCGGAGCCGGTGTAGTATGATTCAATCTTAGCCCTGTATTGACGCTTTGCCTGTTTGATGTTTCATCGCAGGATTTTTAGTAAGCTTCCGGGTTAGAGTCCCGCACCTTGAAAGCGGCAACTCTACCGTTTAGCTCAATGCGAATGTTGCCTGTAATCCATGGCTTCTGGTTGGGGTATGTATGTACAGTCACTGTGGGGACGATGTCCTCAATGCACTTATTGATAAAGCCAGTGACTGATGTGGTGTATTCCTCAATGTCATTGGAAAAATCCCGGAACATGTTCCAGTCTGTGATAGCAAAGCAGTCCTATAGTTTAGCATCTGCTTCATCTGACCATTTTTTTTATAGACCGAGCCACTGGTGCTTCCTGCTTTATTTTTTGCTTGTAAGCAGGAATGAGGAGGATAGAGTTGTGGCCAGATTTGCTGCCGGTTCAAAAACTGAGTAGTACTCCTAGTAAAAAAAACAGAGTGTCACTAGTCAACACCAATAATATTCTCCCCTGTTTCCCACGGGTACCCTACATTTACTCCCCTTTTGATAGACTGAAAACATACATTTTTGCATTCCACTGAGGCTGTGCTGATTTATAGTACTGTGAGGAAGGAGATGTAGACAGAGTCCACAGAGAGTGTGCTCTAGAGGTCGACCGATTAATCGGAATGGCCGATTAATTAGGGCCGATTTCAAGTTTTCATAACAATCGGAAATTGGTATTTTTGGGCGCCGATTTAAAAAATGTTTTATACCTTTATTTAACCTGTTACTACTACCTACTACTTTTTCAAACATTCTGTTAAAAATCGCGCAACATTTCAGCGCCCTGCTACTCATGCCAGGAATATAGTATATGCATATGATTAGTATGTGTGGATAGAAAACACTCAGACGTTTATAAAACTGGTTAAATCACGGCTGTGGCTATAACAGAACGTGCGTTTCATCGAAAAGTGCAGGAAAATCTGATCACTGAAAAATATATCCATGCGCCACTTCAATTGTTCAATTCAATTGTTAAACGTGAACCACATTAAATGGGGCCGAGGTTGCAATACCTACAGCTTCCACACGATGTCAACAGTCTTGTCATTTGCCTACGATTTGTTTCTTGGTCAAACAGACACAAGGCAGCGCAGTTCTTCCGGTCTCCGACCGGATATTTTGGTTGAGATTTACCCGGACATTATTTCCAGACGTACAGCTATAGAATATACATCGCCTCGTGATCAATTTGATCGCTTATTAACGTTTACTAATAGCTAAAGTTGCATTACAAAAGTATTTCGAAGTGTTTTGTGAAAGTTTATCATCGACTTTTTGAATTTTAAAAATAACGTTACGTTATAAAACGCTATTTTTTTCATTGATCACATAGTCTTCATAGATCGATATCTAGGCTATATATGGACCGATTTAATCGGAAAAAAGACCCAATAGTGATGTTTATGGGACATCTCGGAGTGCCAACAGAGAAGATGGTCAAAGGTAATGAATTTTTCATATTTTATTTGTGCGTTGTGTGTCGCGCCGACTATGCTAATTATTTTGTTTACGTCCCCTGCGGGTCTTTTGGGGTGTTACATGCTATCAGATAATAGCTTCTCATGCTTTCGCCGAAAAGCATTTTAAAAATCTGACTTGTTGCCTGGATTCACAACGAGTGTAGCTTTAATTCAATACCCTGCATGTGTATTTTAATGAACATTTGAGTTTTAACGAGTGCTATTAGCATTTAGCGTAGCGCATTTGCATTTCCAGATGTCTAGATGGGACGCCTGCGTGTCAGGTAAGAGCAAGAGGTTAACTAGTCAAATCAGTAAAGAACACATTCTTATTTTCAATGACGGCCCAGGAACGATGGTTTAACTGCCTTGTTCAGGGGCAGAATGACAGATTTTTTTGTCTTGCAACCTTACAGTTAACTAGTCCAACACAATAATGACCTGCCTCTCTCTCGTTGCACTCCACAAGGAGACTGACTGCCTGTTACGTGAATGCAGTAAGCCAAGGTAATTTGCTAGCTAGCATTAAACTTATCTTATAAAAAACAATCAATCATAATCACTAGTTAACTACACATGTTTGATGATATTACTAGATATTATCTAGCGTGTCCTGCGTTGCATATAATCTGACTGTGCATACAAGTATCTGACTGAGCGTTGGTAGGCAGAAGCAGGCGCGTAAACATTCATTCAAACAGCACTTTCTTGCGTTTTGCCAGCAGCTCTTCGTTGTGCGTCAAGCATTGCGCTTTTTATGACTTCAAGCATATCAACTCCCGAGATGAGGCTGGTGTAACAGAAGTGAAATGGCTAGCTAGTTAGCGCGCGTTAACTAGAGGGACAGAAGCTATACTGTTTCACTGGCAATACTAAAGTGCCTATAAGAACATCCAATAGTCAAAGGTTAATGAAATACAAATGGTATAGAGGGAAATAGTCCTATAATTCCTATAATAACTACAACCTAAAACTTCTTACCTGGGAATGTTGAAGAGGAACCACCATATGTTCTCATGTTCTGAGCAAGGAACTTAAACATTAGCTTTCTTATGTAGCACATATTGCACTTTTACTTTCTTCTCCAACACTTTGTTTTTGCATTATTTAAACTAAATTGAACATGTTTCATTATTTACTTGAGGCTAAATTGATTTTATTGATGTATTATATTAAGTTAAAATAAGTGTTCATTCAGTATTGTTGTAATTGTCATTATTACAAAAATAAATAAAAAATTGTCCGATTAATCGGTATCTGCTTTTTTGGTCCTCCAATAATCAGTATTGAAAAATCATAATCGGTCATCCAGATCAGACCATCTGTTACCTGCAGCTCTGTTTAGATGACTGTACATCACAGAGATTTATGTAAAGAGCTGAGGTGTGCTTCACAAGGCAACAACACACACAGCCTGTGCACTCTCACTGATAACAATATTAGCCATTCCATTCTCTTATCCCCAGTCTATTTTTATTTATTTAACCTTTATTTAACTAGACAAGTCAGTTAACAACAAATTCTTATTTTCAATGACGGCCTAGGAACAGTGGGTTAACTGTCTGTTCAGGGGCAGAACGACAGATTTGTACCTTGTCAGCTCGGGGGTTTGAACTTGAAACCTTCCGGTTACTCGTCCAAAACTCTAACCACTAGGCTACCCTGCCTGTTCACCAGCTCGCCATCCACTTTAGTTTGAACCAGGTAGTAGCGGTTTGAGAGAAATTAGAGAAGTAGTGGTACACATTTTTAGTACCTTTGGCATCAAAAGCTTTTTGAATGGTTTACAATATAACATTTCGCTTCAACATTGACACACACAATCTGTCTTAGGACAGCTCCCCAATTGGTCTCAAATTGGTCAAGGAACCCTCTCATAGAGGGTTTGCTCATTGCCAAGAAGGAGTGTACCAACACAGAAGCCTGTGAGTGGGTGTACTGCATGCAGCCAGCCTACATGTTCATCATCTGCCTGCTGGGCATGCTGGGTAACTCCTTCGTCCTGTGTGTGTTCTGCTTCCAGAGTAGACACGCCACCATGGCAGACATCTATCTGGGTGACCTGGCCGCTGCAGACCTCCTCATGGTGTCCTGCCTGCTGTTCTAGGTGGTGGCCGTCTTACAAGAGTTCCACTGTCTGTTCGGCGAGCCTATTTTTCAACTGGTGAACATTGTCATTGGGAGTAACTACTACTGCAGCGTCCTGTTCCTCACGCTGGTCAGTGTGGACCGGTTCCTCGTGCTGGCTCAGCCCCTGTCATCCCAGGGCAAGGGGAGAAGACTGGCCTGGGCCAGTGAAATCTACCTGGGTGTGTGGATGGTGAGTGGCCTCCTCAGCCTCCCCGCTCAGTTCTTCCATTCTGTCCACTTTTTCCCCTCACCTGGGGGTGGAGGCGTGCTACGTGGCGTACCCCCACAATGTCTGGAGGATGCGCTATAACCTGACTGTCAACATAGTGGGCTTCCTGGTTCCTGTACCTATTGTGTCCTTCTGCAGCTACCACATCATCAGGGTGCTCCGGGACAACAAGACGAGCAGGATGAGGAGCACGGTGGCAGGCTGGAACGGAGAGGAAGGCTGCCCACCTAGTACTCAGCGCCTTGGCCGTATTCATCCTTATCTTCCTCGAGACCCTTTCTCACTACGAAGTCATCTCTGGTTGTGGCTTGGTGGATGCTTTAGACATCAGCACATCAGCTACCTACTTGGGCTACAGCAACAGCTCACTGAACCCTTTCCTGTATGTGATTGTAAGAAAGACACATTATTACCTATAGCCCTCAAACTCATCTCTGGACCTTGAAGCAAGTGCCAACCCCTTTTTTATCCCCAATTTCATGATTACGATCTTGTCTCATCGCTGCAACTCCCCAACTGGCTCGGGAGAGGCGAAAGTCGAGTCATGCGTCCTCCCGCCTAACCGCGCTTCTTAAAACCCGGATCAAACTACAGGCTGTAGTGATGCCGCAATACTGTGATGACTTTAGACCGCTGAACTACTCGGGAGGCTCGATGTCACTTCATTTTTTTATTATTCCCCTCTAGTCAAGGACTGATTTAGACCTGGGACACCAGGATGGTGCAATTAATTATCAGGTTGAACAGAAAGCCAGCAGGCTCTGGACCTCATAGGGTAAGAAATGAATGCCCCTGACCTATAGCATGGGACATACAGCATCTTTTTGTAACTTCCGGGTTGGAGCGAGCGGTCGCATCGGCACTTCGCTCCGCAGGTAGTATAACTT
Source organism: Oncorhynchus gorbuscha (assembly GCF_021184085.1). Classification (NCBI taxonomy): domain Eukaryota; kingdom Metazoa; phylum Chordata; class Actinopteri; order Salmoniformes; family Salmonidae; genus Oncorhynchus; species Oncorhynchus gorbuscha. The sequence goes on along the minus strand of NC_060182.1, from coordinate 77,270,602 downwards.
TTTCATTACATTTCATTACATTTCATTATAGCACAACGGTTTGATTTGTCTAATCTTAGCAATTTCTTCTTAGCTAGCTACATAGCCGTCTTTGTATCAAAGATAATTGCGTAATTATCGTATTTCGCCGTCCTAGCGTAGTCTTCACTGCTCTGCCCAGCAGCTAGCCAGCTAGCCAGCTAGCTAACGTCCACCGATTAGCTGCATTGTATAAACTATTACACTCAACTGAACGACTTGATTAGTGTAGTGTTAGCTAGCTACATAGCTGTCTTTGCTGTCTTCGTATCCAAGATAATTGTGTAGTTTAGAGTGTGTAGTCTTAGAGTGATTATCTTAATTTACCGAGGTTAGCTAGCCAGCTATTTGTCGTCCTTAACGTAGGAGACTCTGCTAGCTAGCCAACAGCTAGCCAACGTCTTCTAAATAGAACTCAACAACCCGGTCGCATTCACAGGTAGTGTTACGAATCCCTTTTGGCCCGACAGTCTAGGGGGGATGGTAATGAGATCCGTAACATAACTCATGCAAATTATTATTGTGACAAAGTAAAAGTGTGAACGAAATAACCACGACAACAGAAATCTACCGTCAAACTCTAGGTTTATTTATAAACACACAGTAATGGGGGGAGCAGGAAAAGGGGCTGAGCTGGACCCAAGGAAAGAAACAATAAGTATTCAAAAACACCCCTAAGCTAGACTAGCCTACTTAAACAACAACTAACTAACTAACCAAAAAGTACAGTGGGTGGTCCGCCCAGTTCTAACTAGTGTATTTAACAAAGTTCACCTACGGGTAGTGTATGCCCATGGGCGACTTGTCTTGGTTTCCCCTTTTCCCACCAGCAATCAAACACAAACACCATAAACAAAAACAATACTCACAGGTGATGACAAAGTGCTATGAGGTGCTTAAACAAAAGAGAGGTTAAGACATAAAGCGAGAGAAACACAGAGACCTACAGACATGGCATTTACAGAGAGATTGAGCTAGAGATTTAAGCTGAGCTGAGCTGCAGAACAAACGATGGGGTTTTTAAACCATGGGGAAGGAACTGTGATAGGTCAGGAAATAGGAGGAGGTGTGTCTTCTGATTGATGATTGACTGTTGACTGATTGGGGAGTGATGGTTTTCACCTGTGAGGGGAGAAGGAGAGAAAAGAAACACACACACAGGATACACACACACACACACAGGATAACTGTATCCGTAACAGGTAGTATCACATTTTCATTTCATTTCATTACAGTACAACGGTTTGATTTGTTTGATCGTAGCTAGCTACATAGCTAGCTACATAGCCGTCTTTGTATCAAAGATAATTGTGTAGTCTAGAGCGATTTTCTAGGTTAGCTAGCCAGCTATTGTCGTTCTTTTAACGCAATGTAACGTAATCAACACTGCTAGCTAGCCAGCTAGCCCCCGAATAGCAGCACTGTCGAAACTATTACACTCAACGGAACGACTTGATTAGTGTAGTGTCAACAACGCAGTCACTGCTTGCTAGCCTACTTCAGCAGTACTGTATCATTTTAATCATTTTAGTCAATAAGATTCTTGCTACGTAAGCTTAACTTTCTGAACATTCGAGACGTGTAGTCCACTTGTCATTCCAATCTCCTTTGCATTAGCGTAGCCTCTTCTGTAGCCTGTCAACTATGTGTCTGTCTATCCCTGTTCTCTCCTCTCTGCACAGACCATACAAACGCTCCACACCGCGTGGCCGCGGCCACCCTAATCTGGTGATCCCAGCGCGCACCACCCACGTGGAGTTCCAGGTCTCCGGTAGCCTCTGGAACTGCCGATCTGCGGCCAACAAGGCAGAGTTCATCTCAGCCTATGCCTCCCTCCAGTCCCTCGACTTCTTGGCACTGACGGAAACATGGATCACCACAGACAACACTGCTACTCCTACTGCTCTCTCTTCGTCCGCCCACGTGTTCTCGCACACCCCGAGAGCTTCTGGTCAGCGGGGTGGTGGCACCGGGATCCTCATCTCTCCCAAGTGGTCATTCTCTCTTTCTCCCCTTACCCATCTGTCTATCGCCTCCTTTGAATTCCATGCTGTCACAGTTACCAGCCCTTTCAAGCTTAACATCCTTATCATTTATCGCCCTCCAGGTTCCCTCGGAGAGTTCATCAATGAGCTTGATGCCTTGATAAGCTCCTTTCCCGAGGACGGCTCACCTCTCACAGTTCTGGGTGACTTTAACCTCCCCACGTCTACCTTTGACTCATTCCTCTCTGCCTCCTTCTTTCCACTCCTCTCCTCTTTTGACCTCACCCTCTCGCCTTCCCCCCCTACTCACTCACTCGCAGGCAATACGCTCGACCTCATCTTTACTAGATGCTGTTCTTCCACTAACCTCATTGCAACTCCCCTCCAAGTCTCCGACCACTACCTTGTATCCTTTTCCCTCTCGCTCTCATCCAACACCTCCCACACTGCCCCTACTCGGATGGTATCGCGGCGTCCCAACCTTCGCTCTCTCTCCCCCGCTACTCTCTCCTCTTCCATCCTATCATCTCTTCCCTCTGCTCAAACCTTCTCCAACCTATCTCCTGATTCTGCCTCCTCAACACTCCTCTCCTCCCTCTCTGCATCCTTTGACTCTCTATGTCCCCTATCCTCCAGGCCGGCTCGGTCCTCCCCTCCCGCTCCGTGGCTCGATGACTCATTGCGAGCTCACAGAACAGTGCTCCGGGCAGCCGGGCGGAAATGGAGGAAAACTCGCCTCCCTGCGGACCTGGCATCCTTTCACTCCCTCCTCTGTACATTTTCCTCCTCTGTCTCTGCTGCTAAAGCCACTTTCTACCACTCTAAATTCCAAGCATCTGCCTCTAACCCTAGGAAGCTCTTTGCCACCTTCTCCTCCCTCCTGAATCCTCCTCCCCCCCTCCCTCTCTGCAGATGACTTCGTCAACCATTTTGAAAAGAAGGTCGACGACATCCGATCCTCGTTTGCTAAGTCAAATGACACCGCTGGTTCTGCTCACACTGCCCTACCCTGTGCTCTGACCTCTTTCTCCCCTCTCTCTCCAGATGAAATCTGCGTCTTGTGACGGCCGGCCGCCCAACAACCTGCCCGCTTGACCCTATCCCCTCCTCTCTTCTCCAGACCATTTCCGGAGACCTTCTCCCTTACCTCACCTCACCTCGCTCATCAACTCATCCCTGACCGCTGGCTACGTCCCTTCCGTTTTCAAGAGAGCGAGAGTTGCACCCCTTCTGAAAAAACCTACACTCGATCCCTCCGATGTCAACAACTACAGACCAGTATCCCTTCTTTCTTTTCTCTCCAAAACTCTTGAACGTGCCGTCCTTGGCCAGCTCTCCCGCTATCTCTCTCTGAATGACCTTCTTGATCCAAATCAGTCAGGTTTCAAGACTAGTCATTCAACTGAGACTGCTCTCCTCTGTATCACGGAGGCGCTCCGCACTGCTAAAGCTAACTCTCTCTTCTCTGCTCTCATCCTTCTAGATCTACCGGCTGCCTTCGATACTGTGAACCATCAGATCCTCCTCTCCACCCTCTCCGAGTTGGGCATCTCCGGCGCGGCCCACGCTTGGATTGCGTCCTACCTGACAGGTCGCTCCTACCAGGTGGCGTGGCGAGAATCTGTCTCCTCACCACGCGCTCTCACCACTGGTGTCCCCCAGGGCTCTGTTCTAGGCCCTCTCCTATTCTCGCTATACACCAAGTAACTTGGCTCTGTCATAACCTCACATGGTCTCTCCTATCATTGCTATGCAGACGACACACAATTAATCTTCTCCTTTCCCCCTTCTGATGACCAGGTGGCGAATCGCATCTCTGCATGTCTGGCAGACATATCAGTGTGGATGACGGATCATCACCTCAAGCTGAACCTCGGCAAGACGGAGCTGCTCTTCCTCCCGGGGAAGGACTGCCCGTTCCATAATCTCGCCATCACGGTTGACAACTCCATTGTGTCCTCCTCCCAGAGCGCTAAGAACCTTGGCGTGATCCTGGACAACACCCTGTCGTTCTCAACTAACATCAAGGCGGTGGCCCGTTCCTGTAGGTTCATGCTCTACAACATCCGCAGAGTACGACCCTGCCTCACACAGGAAGCGGTGCAGGTCCTAATCCAGGCACTTGTCATCTCCCGTCTGGATTACTGCAACTCGCTGTTGGCTGGGCTCCCTGCCTGTGCCATTAAACCCCTACAACTCATCCAGAACGCCGCAGCCCGTCTGGTGTTCAACCTTCCCAAGTTCTCTCACGTCACCCCGCTCCTCCGCTCTCTCCACTGGCTTCCAGTTGAAGCTCGCATCCGCTACAAGACCATGGTGCTTGCCTACGGAGCTGTGAGGGGAACGGCACCTCAGTACCTCCAGGCTCTGATCAGGCCCTACACCCAAACAAGGGCACTGCGTTCATCCAGCTCTGGCCTGCTCGCCTCCCTACCACTGAGGAAGTACAGCTCCCGCTCAGCCCAGTCAAAACTGTTCGCTGCTCTGGCCCCCCCAATGGTGGAACAAACTCCCCCACGACGCCAGGACAGCGGAGTCAATCACCACCTTCCGGAGACACCTGAAACCCCACCTCTTTAAGGAATACCTAGGATAGGATAAGTAATCCCTCTCACCCCCCCCCCCCCCTTTAAGATTTAGATGTACTATTGTAAAGTGACTGTTCCACTGGATGTCATAAGGTGAATGCACCAATTTGTAAGTCGCTCTGGATAAGAGCGTCTGCTAAATGACTTAAATGTAAATGTAAAAATCTTAATTTGACCTATATCGTCACATAAAAAATAATCCTTCAGCAAGATGATTTGAACGTTTAGTCCATAGTGTTGCTTGATCGGTGGTTAGGCTGTTAGCTGGCCAAACGTAGGCTACATGAACAGTGCAAAACTGTTTTTAATGTAACTGTGTGTTTGTGTGGGTTTTCAGGGAATTTATGTAAATCACAAAGCTCATCTGCAGTGCAGGGACATTTTTCAGCAACAAAAGAGTGATCAAATTAAGATGACTCATAATGAAATATAAACAGAGGGTATTAAATTATTAGCTTTAAATCTACTGGAGAGAAAAAAAGACTGGATTAAGCTAGCTACTTGGCCCTGGGCCTGTGGTTATGTGTATGTGTTTTTACACAGTGCCAAAATTCTAAAATAAGTGTTTGTTACCATTGGAGAAGAAGACGTTCACTTCACAAAATACATGTTTTCTCTCTTTGAATATTCCTACATTCTCACCTGACCTTCAGGCGAACTGAAACTGGCTTATAAACAAATTGAAATACACGGTCGGACAAGGGTGTGGAAGAATGTTGTATACAGAACCAAACTTTCCACCACATCTCTCCCTAACTCAGTGAGAAGCTTAAAGACGAACAACACTACATGGTCTACTGGGTTGGTGTGTGTGATAAACGGCAGTGTTTTCTTCTCCTTACTAAAATATATTTTCACACGATTGGCACAAGGTAAGCGATTTCTTACAAATGCATATTTTAACAAATGTTCCTTGGGATGACATTCGTGAGTCAGGCTTCTGAATAAAGTAAATGGAACAGAGACATAGTAATTTAGTACATATGAATACTGATAGACCAAAAACACTGAGACAGACACTTTTGAGGTTATTCAACATGACAAAAAGAAAGCCTTATTTATTTGATCAGTCATATATCTGTATATTAAGGACGTTCTGCTCAGTTGCAACTAATAAATGGAAAAGCAAAAAAACAAATTGGCTTTTATGAGTTACTAAATCACATTTGAAAAAAAGTAATCAATTAGTTCAAGTCAAGTCTTTATCAAAACATCCTGCTATAAATCCCACTTTTCTCACACAACACCAGAAATACTAAAGTTGTTGTTGGATTCAGCATACTTATGCAACCACAGCTAATTAGTTGATGACCTTTCAAGAGAGTTTGGACTCTTTAGCGTTAAGTTTTGATAGATATCTGGCTTTGATGAAGACGGTCTGGAGATTGATTACAGAATAGTTTTTTCTTTGGCTTCAATTTCCACACACACATAAAATATTACAATTCAGTGTCACAATATTAAGATCAATATTGTTGATTAGTGGATAATAGGCTCAGATATTACATTTTGACATTTTCTTATGACAACAGAGCTGGTGGTCTCCATGGCTATGCTCCTGTCAGAAAACAACAGGTCTTTCCTTCCCACCACCAAGACTCCTCTCCACAATGCCACAGAATGGATCCTGGTCCACAGCATCATTCCTCCCTACATCTTCACTCTGTGTGTGACGGGGCTGCTGGGTAATGGCTTTGTCCTGCTGGTCTTCCTTCTCCAGAGGGAGCAGTGCTCCGTCCCAGAGATCTACCTGGCAAACCTGGCCCTGGCTGACCTGCTCCTCCTGGCCTGCCTGCCCTTCTGGGCCATGAACATCCTTAATGACTACAACTGGCCTTATGGAGAATTCCTGTGCCACGTAGTCAATCTGTCTATCACTGTCAACTTCTATACCAGCATCTACCTGTTGGTGATGGTGAGCGTGGACCGCTACTTAGCGCTGGTGAGAACCATGAGGGCCAGGTGGCTGAGGAGGAAGCGCTACGCAAGAGCGATATGTCTCATACTGTGGCTGTTTGGGCTGCTGATAGGAGGTCTAGCTTCGCTTCACAGAAAGGTGACGTTCATTGAGGAATATCGTACAATGGCGTGTATTCTGGAGTATCCGGACAGCTCTGGGGAGTCTTGGAAGCTGGCCCACAACCTTCTGTTGAACATAGTTGGCTTTGTTGTGCCTGTTGTGGGGATTTCTTCCTGCAGTTGTAACATTATCAGAGCCCTGAGGAAGAGGAGGAAGAGTGTTTACATAGAGGGTGGAAATGACAGGAAGGCCACAGTCCTTGTTTACGCCGTGACGCTGCTGTTTTTTGTATGTTGGAGTCCCTTCCAACTCTTCACCTTACTCGATATGCTGTGTGATGCAGAAGTCTTGGATGAAACATGGCATTATACACTGGACATTGGTACCCAGTTTTCAACCTACCTAGCAATTCTGAACAGTAGCCTAAATCCTCTGTTGTATGTATTTTCTGGACAGTATTTTAGGAGGAAAGTTAGCACCATCTACAAGAGAACGAAGAATCGCAGGAGATCTGATACAATGGCATTTCAGCTTTCAATTGTATCAACCTACCTCCACAGGACGGATCAAATCAAACCTGTTGTAATACACCTCGCTCATCAACTCATCCCTGACCGTTGGACTCGATCCCTCCGATGTCAACAATTACAGACCAGTATCCCTTCTTTCTTTTCTCTCCAAAAGTTCCTGCATTTTCCTGCACATTTGTTTGATATCATGTAGTTATTGCACACTAAATTGCATTATCAATGTTGACTTACACAATGTAGCCACATAAAATGTGTGCAATCTTGAACTACATTATGTAGGTCTATAAGGTTTAGATTGTGTAGGAGATATGTTTACGGGCACGGAAATGATGTGATATAAATACTATGCATGCCAGTCTCTCTTGGCTAAGAGTTGAGGAGAGACTGACTGCATCACTTATTTTTATAAGAAACATTGTGTTGAAAATCACAAATTGTTTGCATAGTCAACTTACACACCGCTCTGACAAACACTTATCCCAAAAGACATGCCACCAGGGGTCTTTTCAAGGTCCCCAAATCCAGAACAAATTCAAGAAAGTGTACAGTATTATATAGAGCCCTTATTGCATGGAACTTCCTTCCATCTCATATTGCTCAGATAAAGCAACACCTTGTGGCACAACACCTCTCCCCTATTTGACCCAGATAGTTTGTGTGTATGCATTGATATGTAGGCCTCCGTGTGCCTTTAACAAAAATATATGTAGTTGAGCTGTCCTTGAGCTGTTCTTGTCTGATGATGTTCTGTATTAGGTCATTCTGTATTATGTTTCATGTTTTGTGTGGACCTCAGGAATTGTAGCTGGTGCTTTTGCAACAGCTAATGGGGATCCTAATAAAATACCCCAAAAATCTCAATGTCACCTGTCACAATGTCACTCTTAATGCAAATTTTTACAAAATTGCATGTTCTAGCAGTGAAGATCACAGGATGATCTTTTAATGTTTCCTGTGTGTGTGTGTGTGTGTGTGTGTGTGTGTGTGTGTGTGTGTGTGTGTGTGTGTGTGTGTGTGTGTGTGTGTGTGTGTGTGTGTGTGTGTGTGTGTGTGTGTGTGTGTGTGTGTGTGTGTGTGTGTGTGTGTGTGTGTGTGTGTGTGTGTGTGTGTGTGTGTGTGTGTGTGTATTACACCCTTCTAGATTGCCCCAAAACCCTTGTCTTGTCACAATAAATGATGGCCTTTAAAATGCCAAACACATCTTTGTTAACGCCTAAACATTATGACATTTCTCTCGCCACCATTCTTCTTTTCAATAAAGACAATAAATATAAATATTTAATACATATGAGGAAATGTCTCCGGAGTGACATTGGAGAGAATACTATTTGTATCTTGACACAAATATCAATGATTCCCAGGACACCTATAGGAATAAATGTATAGTCATTTAATGATCATTTTACAAGACCAAAGTCAGGAGAGGTGTCTGCTTAGCTGTGCTCTTTTGCTTTCTAGATGGGTTCTGGTTGCTCATGTTTGTATATATAGTTTGTTAACTTGAGTGTATGACCACCCACATTCTATAACTATTTGCATGTGTAGGTCTAGTAGTCCATTATGAGATGTCAAGTCGTTGTTCACACCTAGGAGACCCAACGGAGAGAAGTTCCAAGCTATAAACTGCAGATGAGCCAACGTCATGTTTGTTGCTGTTCATAATAGTTGTGGTTTCTGCACCACAGTGAAGTTTACACCATAGCCTATGAAAACATCTTTACAGTAACAAAAGTACTGTTTCAGGTCACACTTTATTTGTATAGTCTGGATAATCATACTATCAACAATTTGTTGATAAGCAACTGCTTGCTAAGATTATGGTTAGGGTTAGAATAAGAATAAGGATCGGGGTTAAGGTTAGGGTTAGGATTAGTATTAGTAGATAGTTAGTCTATTTGTAGATGCTCTACAGACTATCCAAATTAAATGTTACCCAAAAGTCACCTCTTGGAAAACCAACTCTCCTCTTTTGTGTGCTTAAACATATACATACGATTTATGAACTGCAAACCACCCATGTATAATTGTTGAGTTCACCATTCACTCGTCTGCCCAGCACACAGTTCTCTCATCCGCAGTACTGCTCTCATGTGATAGCTCAGAGGGAATTTAACAGAGAAAAATAAATGATAGAGACTTACATTGTTTGACATTCACTTCAGGATACTTAGCTCAACGGTCACATCTTTGACCATGAGAGAATGCAGGAGGTTCTACAGCAAAAACTATGAAATTCCTAGTGAAATCTTGGCTTACAAAATCATTTATGGAGTGTTTCTTGCATTTTTTGAGAGGAGCTGTGCCATTTGTCATAGTGCACAGGCAGTGGTGACCCGTCATTCAAGGCTCTGCCCCAACTGTTTTGAGCCTGTTTTGCATGTTATTTTGGCATAAAAACATGTAATATATATACACTGTATTTATATACACATTGAGTAAATAAAGCCGCATACAAACATGGTCTCTTTTTTGTTTTCTTGATTAAGGCAGCTCCAAAATACAGCTGTTTCAGCCTAGCTCAGTGATTTCTGTGGTGGCGGGGAAAGCCAACAAAAAATATGTCACGTTGAGCTGTGATTGGCTCAGTGTTCTGTCACTCATGGAGACACTACGCCACCGCCAAGTCTAAGGGTAGAGCTAGAAAATGCTAGCCCCTTGGGTGCTGCCATCGAGTTACAGTACATTAGGAGTGCCAACCCAAGAAAGATCAAGGTCATTGGCCACAGATAAAATTACTTCAAATCACGTTATATGTACAGTATCTTTGATTGGACTGATCATGTCAACATCATACTTTCAAAATCTTAGCTAGCAGTCATCATGAATCAAGTCGACAATCTACTAGCAAATCTTTTTTAATCCTTGTCAAATTAAGATAAATAATGAAGAGAAATAATAGTTAAAACGTATCGGCCATTGGACATAAACATTACACAACAAGTTGGAAATCACAAATTCAACCATGAGTGGTTTGGAAGGAATCAGTGACAGTGGCTAACTGCAAGCTTTGCAAAGCAATCACTAGCCTGCTATTCAGTGGAGTGGCTGTGTGGTCCCTAATTAATTTGGGATTAGGGGGCTCTTTCCCAGTTTAAAATGATAAACATTCAACATTGGCCATGCTGGCAATGAAGCATGATTTGTGCCGCATTCAAAAACAACTGTTAACTCGGCTTCAGTGAGTTCAAGACAACTGGGAAGTCAGGAATAAACGAGCCCAGACTGGCAAAATACATTTTGAACTCGGAATTGTAAATCTGGCCTCATTCTAGTTCTACCACCTGAAGATCAATGATGTCATCATGATTCGACCTTGTTTTTTTTCTCCTGAGTTTCCAGTTGTCTTGAAAGCACCATAAATTCAGAGAATGCCAGACTTTGATGACAAAATTTGACCACAAAAGACCGCTGCACCACCTTCCTGTTCAAGTGCGCACAAAAATGTATTGTATGCTGCTGCATAAATTATGTAATATGCCAGGGAGATATGTATACTGTAGCTAAGAAGGTAATACTAAGTGTATGTTGTGTAGTAAGCTGTTAGTAGCACATGTGCCTCACCCTAATAATTTGGTCCCTTTTCCTGTCATAATTTAGCCTACTGTTCTAACTTGGTGGTGCACAAGTAGCCTATAATCTATTTTAGAGAAATGTCAACATCGAATATTGTAAGCGCTTTCATTGTCTGCTTATATGCCCCATTTATTTATCCTACGGTTCTGACTTGGTGTACAGGGAGAACACTATATGAACAGCCCATGTTCTGAATTATGTCGCAATCCATTTCAAACGTGCTAAACAAATAGGTATATTGACTACGTCCATCCTAGCTCTCTCGTTGTTTTAATCAAAACTACAGATTGCCTCTTATGCGCTTGTCGTCCCCTTATGCCAGTTTGTACATCTCAATTATCATTAGAAACCACATTTGTTTCAAGCAAGTCAGCCATATCAGCTATGTTTTTTTAAAGGCAGTAAATGAGGCTGAATGAACTGTTTCGCTGCCAGAAAAGGCTCTGCTGATAGCCAGTTGTAGCAGTGGTAAGATGTTGGAACAGCTTCATTGTCACGATCGTCGTAAGAAGCGGACCAAAGCGCAGCGTGGTGTGAATACATCATTTTAATGGATGACGAAAACACAAAGTAAACTGAACAAAACAATAAATGAACAACGACCGTGAAGCTATATACGACCTGTGCTGACACAAGCAACTAACATAGACAATCACCCACAACCCACAATGCCAAAAAAGGCTACCTAAATATGGTTCCCAATCAGAGACAATGACTAACACCTGCCTCTGATTGAGAACCATATCAGGCCAAACACAGAAACAGACAAACTAGACATACAACATAGAATGCCCACTCAGATCACACCCTGACCAAACAAAACACATAAACATACAAAACTATGGTCAGGGCGTGACATTCATGTAGGCCCTAACAGTTTGTGGGCACCGTTTGTCACCGTTATAGTGCAATTAATGTATTGTTCAGTGTTGTGGTGTGCAGGTACTTTGCTGGCATACACCCCGCCAAGATTTACATGCTCAAATCGGCACTGTCCACAGGTAATATGCATGTTTGTAACTAATATGTAAATAAAGTCAAATACTAATCAAAACATTATTCACAGTAATACCCCCGTTGGACTTTCACCACGAGAACAAGGGAATTATGAGGAAAACCATTAAGCAAATATTTTCATTGACGGAGCCAGAAAGTTGGCAGGTAAACAATTAGTGTGAGAACAAAAGTTTTTAAAAAACATCCAGGAGAACAATGTTACCAAATACACCAAATCATCATCATTTCAATCTCTGTCGACCACTGTTGATAACTTCTGACACGAACCTGCATAATTAGGCATGTGTCCTCTCCACATCTGCCACATACTTTACATAGCCTACAAGAAAACACACACGTCTCTTCCCTTTCAGTTTACAAGACATTGAGGTGGGATTTTAAATCAAGTTAGGGGTTGACATAATTGCTAAATGAGTTCTACAATCATCAGTGTTGTCTCAGTCCCCATTCCCAACAGGGTGCTAAGCAAGATGCCACATCACCCACGGAGATCCTATTCAATTATTCTATAATGATTCTGTATGTAATTCCATCTCCCACAATTCACCAATCGTTGGTTCTTTGCATTTTTGTGGCTCTCTAGTAGGTCAACTTCCTAGCAAATGCATCCCCAACCAACCCAAAATGAACCATCATCTCCAAACTGTATATTGCAGGCTTTAAGTTTGACTTATTTTGTGGAAAATAAGCCACAACATATATCAGTTCATCTAAAAAAAACTGATCTGTCAGACATTTAGCTCAGTTGTCAGTTCTTCAATTTCAGTTATCCGCAATCTGGACCATCATGGGTAATTAGCCATCTGGGGCCCCAACAGCTACAATATCCCTGTTTAGGATAGTTTAACCTTGTTAACAGTCCTCAAACCCATCACTTTGTGATGTCTGCCATTATGTATAATGAAAGCTGTTTCTATTTTAATCCAATACTATAGGAAGGAAATTAGGTAGCAGTATCCTCCTTCATGGTCCAACTATGCCAATAGAGAAAAATGTGTCTGTTGCTCCAACGTAAAATAATAAATTGTTTGATGCAAATGTCATCAAAAACTTCCAGATTATGATTATATATATTCAAATAGGGTCACATGTGGTTATACCATTTTGTATCTAAAATGACTGAACAAAACATGTGAGAAATGTCTGCTGTTGGACAGGCGTCCGTGTGATTATACAAGGCCCACAAGTTACGGAACCAACCTTTTCTCTCTTGCTGTGAGTCTGTGTTAAAGGTCTCAGCGTAACAATTTACGTGATCAAATGTTGACATAGGAGACATAACAGTGGGGTCGATGCAGCTGTGTGTAGCAGGCTGTTTGTTTGTCAGCTCTACCGTCATGACTTGGGCCCCGTTTTGGACTATGACCTAGATTTTAAACTGTATTTTAAGCCTTTTCAAAAAATGAGAATTACAGCAAAAATGAAAGCAATTCAGATCAAATCTTATTAGTCTTATGCTCCGAATACAATAGAATACCTTACAGTGTAATGTCACTGGATGTCATAAGGTGAATGCACCAATTTGTAAGTCGCTCTGGATAAGAGCGTCTGCTAAATGACTTAAATGTAAATGTTAAATGTTACAGTGAAATGATGAATACAACAGGTGTAGACCTTACAGTGAAATGCTTACTTGTGAGCCCCTAACCAACAGTGCAGTTCCAAAAAATACGTAAAGGAATAAGAGATAAAAGTAACAAGTATTTAGAGAGGAGCAGTAAAGAAAACAACAACATATACAGGAGGGCACCGGTTCAGAGTCAGTGTGCAGGACACTGGTTATTTGAGGTAGTATGTACATGTAGGTAGAGTTCAGAGTCAGTGTGTGCAGGACACTGGTTAGTTGAGGTAGTATGTACATGTAGGTAGAGTTCAGAGTCAGTGTGCAGGACACTGGTTAGTTGAGGTAGTATGTACATGTAGGTAGAGTTCAGAGTCAATGTGCGGGGGCACTGGTTAGTTGAGGTAGTATGTACATGTAGGTAGAGTTCATTAAAGTGACTATGCATAGATGACAACAGAGAGTGGCAGTGGTGTGGAGAGGGGAGGGGGGGGCAATGTGAATAGTCTGGGTAATAGATGAATAGATGTTGAATTTGAATAGATGTTCAGTAGTCTTATGGCTTGGGGGTAGAAGCTGTTTAGAAGCCTCTTGTACATAGAATTGTCTGATGATTGGTGCTGGACCAATTGGCATTTAAAGAAAAGGTGACAGGTTGATGAAAAAGCTTAGCAACGGAATCTAAATTGTCATTTAGTGGTATCAATATCCTAAATTTAGAAATACAATTTAATGGCAATTCTTTTGTTATTGATAACCAAATATCTATGCTGGTCATCACTAGTTACCATAGCCACAAAGTCATAAACACTGTCTATTTCTACAATTTCTCCTCTTAAAATCTGATTTGAAACCTAACCCTAACCTTAAACCACACTGAATATAGCCAATTTTAACAATATGGCTGTGTTAACTAGTGACAATCCTGAAAACACCAGTAGAGCCATTCTCACAACAGCTCCATCAGTTCCAGAAAATGTATTTGCATGAGTATAATTTGCATGGAATACAAGAAAGGGAAACGGGTACGCCTAGTCACCTGCACAACTAAATGCATTAAACCGAAATGTGCCTTCCACATTTAACCCAATCCCTCTGAATCGACATCCATTTAAATCGGTGCCAGGAGAGCAGTTGTTGTAGGGGGGTTAACTGGGAAGAACAGCACATTTTTCCACCTTGCTAGCTCAAGGATTTTAATCAGCAACCTTTCGGATACTGGCCCAATGCATTTAACCAGAGCATCCCAACATCCATTTTTCTCATTGAACCATAGGAATACAATAGGTGACAACAACGCAGAGCACCCAGAGACATCCAACTCAGCAAGGGCAAAGATGGACCCAACTGCAGTACCACTCAATCAGACCAATACCTGTCTCTGACTCTGCCTGCATTAAAAATGACTGGGTGGACGGGCACATGTACCTAGCAGCCTACTCCCTCTTCTTCATCGTGGGCTTCCCGGCTAACTGCCTGTCTCTGTATGTGGCCTGGGTGTTAATGGCGAAAGGAAACAACTTGGCCGTGTACCTGGTGAATCTGTCCATCTCAGACCTCCTCTATACGGTCTCCCTGCCCGTATGGATCGAGCTGGCCCTGAGTCGGCCAGTAGGGGACACCTTCTGTTGCCTGGTGTCTGTGGTGATGTACAACAGCTTCTACATCGGGTCTGGTCTCCTCTGCTGCATCTCAGTGGATCGCTACCTGGCCGTGGTCTATCCTCTCTACTTCAACTGGGTGCGGCAGGTGCGTACTTCAGTGGCAGTTTGCGCTGCATTGTGGTATGTAGAACTGTCTATCCACATCTATCATCTTCACCAAAAGGGGGCGCTGCAGGACTTCTCCGCCAGGCGGCTGTGTAAGGGGGGTATGCCCATGGCCCAGGCGGACGCCCATGTTGCTCTGACCAGGGTAGTTCTGGGGTTCCTGCTCCCCCTTCTCATCATGACCTTCTGCTTCCATCACATTGTTTTGGCACTCCGCAACAGTGGCTCCTTGCTGGCCCGGGAGCGGAGGAAAGTCAGCCTCCTGTTGCTGCTCTTCCTGGTGACATATGTGGTGTATATGGGAAAAACAAACATACAGTCAATAACACAATAGAAAAATCTGTATACAGTGTGTGCAAATGAAGTAAAGAGGTAAGGCAATAAATAGGCCATTGTGGCAAAGTAATTACAATTTAGCAATTAACACGAGTGATATACGTGCAGATGAGGATGTGCAAAAAACAAATATGGGGATGAGGTAGGTATTTGGTTGGATGGGTTATTTACAGATTGGCTGTGTACAGCTGCAGCGATCGGTAAGCTGCTCTGGCAGCTGATGCTTAAAGTTAGTGAGGGAGATACCTGTATAAGTCTCCAACTTCAGTGATTTTTGCAATTTGTTCGAGTCATTGGCAGCAGAGAACTGGAAGGAAAGGTGGCCAAAGGAGGTGTTGGCTTTGGGAATGACCAGTGAAATATATCTTCTGGAGCGAGTGCTACGGGTGGGTGTTGCTATGGAGACCAGTGAGCTGAAATAAGGCAGAGATTTACCTAGCAAGGACTTATAGATGATATGGAGCCAGTGGGTTTGGCAACAAATATGTAGCGAGGACCAGCCAACGAGAGCATACATGTCGCAGTGGTGGGTAGTATATGGGTCTTTGGTGACAAAACGGATGGCACTGTGATAGACTGCATCCCATTTTCTAAGTAGAGTGTTGGAGGCTATTTTGTAAATGACATCGCCGAAGTCAAGGATCAGTAGGATAGTCCGTTTTACGAGGATATGTTTGGCAGCATCAGTGAAGGAGGCTCTGTTGCAAAATAGAACGCTGATTCAAGATTTCATTTTGGATTGGAGATGCTTATTGTGAGTCTGGAAGGAGAGTTTACGATCTAGCCAGACACCTAGGTATTTATAGTTGTCCTCATATTCTAAGTCAGAACCGTCCAGAGTAGTGATGCTAGTTGGGCAGGCGGCAGCAATCGGTTAAAGAGCATGTATTTCGTTTTACTAGCATTTAAGAGCAGTTAGAGACCACTGAAGGAGTGTAGTATGGCATTGAAGCTTGTTTGGAGGTTTGTTAAGACAGTGTCCAAAGAAGGGTCAGATGTATCCAGAATGATGTCGTCTGCATAGAGGTGGATCAGAGAATCACCAGCAGCAAGTGCAACATAATTGATACATACAGAGAAAAGATTCGGCCCGAGAATTGAACCCTGTGGCACCCCCATAAAGACTGCCAGAGGTCCGAACAACATGCCCTCCAATTTGAACTCTATCTGAGAAGTAGTTAGTGAACCAGGCAAGACAGTCATTTGAGAAACCAAGGCTGTTGAGTCTGCCTATAAGAATGCGGTGATTGACAGTCGAAATCCTTGGCCAGGTCGATGAATACGACTGCACAGTACTGTCTTTTATCGATGGTGGTTATGATATTGTTTAGGACCTTGAGCGTGGCTTAGGTGCACCCAGTACCAGCTTGGAAACCAGATTGCATAGTGGAGAAGGTACGGTGGGATTCGAAATGGTCGGTGATGTTTGTTCACTTGGCTTTCGAATAATTTAGAAAGGCAGGGCAGGATGGATGAAATCTGTAACAGTTTTGGTATAGAGTGTCTCCCCCTTTGAAGAGGGGGATGACCGCGGCCACATTCCAATCTTTAGTAATCTCAGACGATATAAAAGTGAGGTTGAACAGACTAGTAATAAGGGTTGCAACATGGCGGCGGATCATTTTAGGAAGAGAGGGTCCAGATTGTCTAGCCCAGCTGATTTGTAGGGATCCAGATTTTGCAGCTCTATCAAAACATCAACTGTCTGGATTTGAGTGACGGAGAAGCGGGGGGGGGGGCCTTGGGCCAGTTGCTGCGGGGGGTGCAGAGCCGTTGGCCGGTGTAGCCAGATGGAAAACATGGCCAGCCGTAGAGAGATGCTTATTGAAATGACATTTTGGTGGCAGACTGGGAAAATAGCTTGGAGTATACACACACATGCTCCATTAACTCCAGACATCGTCTCATACAATTCGAGGTATTACACTATTCCAAAACCAAACTGCATAGGATGTTTCCTGATACATCCCCTATGTGTGATAAATGTCAGGCTGCGCAGGGTACACTACTCCACTGCTTTGCCCTATGCTCTAGCTTGTATGGTTATTGGTGTGGAATTTTTGGGATCCTCTCTGATGTTCTGGGGACTTCAATAGACCCAGACCCACTTCTCATAATCCTGGGAGTGTCTGATTCCCTAAACGGATTAACCAACTCCCAAAAACAACTAATCTCTTACAGTCTCATTTTGGCAAAAAAACAAATCTTGTTTTTTGGAAAAGGAGGGAAGCGCCCTCTACCAAATTATGGCTCAGCGAATTGGCAAACACTGTACACTTAGAAAGAATTAGATATATTCTGGACAATAAATGATCAACATTCGATCAAATCTGGCAGCCTTTCCTCTCCCACTTGGACCAGTTGGCGCTGTGAATTTATAGTTTCTAACGCACTCTCAATTGTAATATTTTAATCTACCTTTGGGCAGCATGTGCTGGCCCCGCCACCCGAGCAGTCGGGAGGGGAATAGGGATGAATAAAGGGGGTTGACACCTATCCTCTTTTTTTCTACCTCTATTTGTTCTGTATGTCTTGTTTTTTAATATTTGTTTTGTACCCAGAACTCTGGGTCTTGCTGTTCCTGTCTGCTCTTTTATGTTTAGATAAGAATTGTATACCTGTCTTTTATTCCTACATACCATTCCTGTGTGTGTTCAATAAAAATATTTGAAACACGAAATGCTTATTGAAATTCTCGATTATTGTATATTTATCGGTGGTGACAGTGTTTCCTAGCCTCAGTGCCATGGGCAGCTGTGAGGAGGTGCTCTTATTCTCCATGGACTTTACAGTGTCCCAAAATGTTTAGGAATTAATGCTGCAGGGTGCAAATTTCTGTTAGGAAAGCAAAGGCTAGCTTTTTCTAACTGACAGAGTATATTGGTTCCTGACTTCCCTGAAAAGTTGCATATATCGCGGGGACTATTCGATGCTAGTGCAGTACATCACAGGATGTTTTTGTGCTGATAAGGGCAGTCAAGTCTGGAGTGAAACAAGGGCTATGTCTGTTCTTAGTTCTACATTTTCTGAAAGTGGCATGCTTATTTATGATGTTGAGGAAAGAACTTAAAAGAACACCAGGCATCCTCTACTGACTGGATGAGGTCAGTATCCTTCCTGGATACCCGGGCCAGGTCAATTAGAAAGGCCTACTTGCAGAAGTGTTTTAGGGAGTGTTTGACAGTGATGAGGGGTGGTCATTTGACTGCGGACCCATAACGGACGCAGGCAATGAGGTAGTGATCGCTGAGATCCAGGTTGAAGGTGTATTTTGAGGACAAGTTGGTCAGGATGATATCTATGAGGATGCCCATGTTTACAGATTTGGCGTTGTACCTGGTAGGTTCCTTGATCATTTGTGTGAGATTGAGGGCATCTAGCTTAGATTGTAGGACAGCCGGGGTGTTAAGCATATCCCAGTTTAGGCCACCTAACAGTATCAATTCTGACGATAGACGGGAGCAATCAATTCACATATGGGGTCCAGGTCACAGCAGGGTGCGGGGGGGGGGGTCAATAACAAGCGGCAACCGCAGGGGACTTATTTCTGGAGAGATAGATTTTTAAAAGTAGAAGCTCAAACTGTTTGGGCATAGACCTGGATAGTATGACAGAACTCTGCAAGTAGATTGCAAGCCCTTAACTCTTCTTGAACTGCACTGTTGGTTAAGACAACATTTACCAAGTAGACGAAAATATAAAGTAACAATAAAAAAGTAACACAATAAGAATAACGATGCTATTACAGGTGGCACCGCTACCGAGTCAGTGTGTACAGGTTAGTTGAGGTCATTTTTTACATGTAAGTGGGGGTGAAGTGACTATGCATAGATAATAAATAGTGAGTATCAGCAGAGTACAACAGGACAACAGTTAATTGTAAATTGTCCGGAGGCAATTTTATTAGTTGTTCAGCAGTCTTATAGCTTGGGGGTAGAAGCTGTTGAGGAGCCTTTTGGTCCTAGATTTTTTTCATTTTCCATTGATTGTATGATGGCTAATAGGACCGATGGTAAAGGGAGATTACCCGCTTGCCGCAGAATCCTTACAAGGCACCTGGACCTTTGTCCTCGATATCTCCGTCTCTTTCTCCTGCGAATGACGGGGATGAGGGCCTTGTTGGGCGTCTGAAGTAAATTATTCCCATCTCCAGTACAGGGTGAGTAATCGTTGTCCTGATATCTAGTAGCTCTTTCGATCATAAGAACCAGTGGCAGAAACATTTTGTACAAAATAAGTTACAAATAACGCGAAAAAACACACACAATAGGACAATTGATTAGGGGATTGTAAAAAGGCAGCCATTTCCTCCGGGTGTGCAAAGCTCAATATGGCTTATTCATACTCCTTTATCACACCCAAACAGTAAGGTCAACACAAGCTAAAATAATAAACCCGTCTAAATTGTAAAACCAATGCTGTAGGCACACAGAGAGTTGATGTTAATGGCTCAAATGGTGATTGTAACTAAAGCTACAGTGTAGTCCACTAGCCCTCTCTCTATATTTGTCATGTTATTGGTTGACACATCTTCATTGTAGTAAAGTAAAGGTCTCACGTAGCAGTGGTTTCTTTCTTCCTGTTTTTTGGAGCTTGTTGACCAAGCCTATGAATGACATTACATGTGTGTACCGAGTCTGTCCATAAGGTTATCGTTTGGGAGAAACAAACAAATAATTTGATAACTGAAAAGTCTATTGAGTGCTCTCCTGTATACGGTCAACTGTGAGTACTGCGTTTTACATGTTACTGTATGGTCATGGAGTCAGGTCGAAAATTAGTGTCACATTTGAAAAATATTAGCAAAAAATACTATAAAATTAAAGCTATATTGTATGCTCGAAAAATATTGATAATTATACTAATACAGTTTCTCAGAAAAATACTTTTAGTTTAACAAGTAAGATATATTTTTCAAAAAACTACAGTGGTCAAAATTATTACCACCCCCGTTTTCAATCCCTTTCAATACCTCACCTTGCGAGGATAACAACATTGAGACTTTTTCAAAAATGTTTTAGGAGATTGGAGAATACATTGGGAGAGATGTTAGACCATTCCTCCATACAGAATATTTCCAGATCCTTGATATCCTTCATCTGTGCATTTTGTCATTCAAGCCAAAGGTTTTCAATGGGGTTCAAGTTCTGACATGGCCATTGCAAAATGTTGATTTTGTGGTCAATTAACCCTTTCTTTGTAGCTTTTGGTATGTGCTTGGGGTTATTGTCTTGATGCAAGATCCACATGCGGCCAAGTTTCAACTTCCTGGCAGAGGCAACCAGATATGCCCTGGTACTGGGTAAAGTTCATGACTCCGTTGACCTTAACAAGAGCCCCAGGACCAGTGGAATTAAAATACCCCCATAACATCAAAGATCCAAACACCAAACCCTTAAAAAAAGAAAAGTATAATTGAGCATACAATACAGCTCAGTATTCATATTATTTATTTTACAATGCTCAGCACAGTCAAGATTGTTTAATTGATCCTTTATTTAACTAGGCAAGTCAGTTAAGAACAAATTCTTACTTACAACGACAGCCTAGCCTTGCCAAACCCAAACCTAGACAACGCTGGGCCAATTATGTGCCTCCCTATGGGACTCCCAATCCCAGCCGGTTGTAATACAACCTGGAATCGAACCAGGGTCTGTAGTGCAAACCGCTGAGCCACTTCCTGTGTTTTATAGACATATTTCTACATTATGAGGTTGGAAAAGACTGCCTGAAATTAGTTAACAGACCAATAAGAAAGAGTTCCAAACATCTCTGCCAATAACAGCTAGTTTTCAGTTTTCCGCACCCCGCTAAGACCATTCTCGGACGTCCTAGCAAAATTCTTGCTTGAGAAATTAATCTTTATATATAGATGCCATTTTTGTTTCTTGTTGATCATTTTAATTTCAAATAATTACAGTAAGGTACTTCATTTTTACCCAGACATTATTTGGTATTGAGATAAAAATGGCTCCATTCCACCTTTAAACAGTCTTTTTTGCTCATCTTTATCAAGGGTACCAATAGTTTTGGATCTGACTGTACTTGATATGGTACTTACTGTGGGTTACTTTAGCAAGATATCCAATAAGTGGATGTTTACTAATAAGTGGATGTTTCATGTTTAAATGATGCAGTCTTGAAATGACCTTTGCTATACTTCAGAAATCGAGTCATGTTGTGTTGTATTGCTTTGTTTCCCGAAAGTTGAGGGGCCATGAACTCCACAGTTGGGATGGAGAATTTCAGCCTGAGCACCACATATGACCCAGACAAACTGTGTAATCCAGCTGACTACCCCAAAGAGAGGTGGCCCTTTCTCTTTATGTACCTGGTCATCATTATCATCGGGATTCCCTCCAACTCCTTTTTCCTCTATGTTTCCTGGCAGCACATCAGAAAGAGGAACACCCTGGGCATCTATCTGTTTAATCTGGCCCTGTCTGACCTCATATTCACTGTGGGACTGTCTCTTTGGGTGGACTTTATGTGACATGGTGTCTGGTTTCACAGGGATGCAATGTGCATTCTCTCCATCATAATCCTCTTTACTCACTTCTACACCAGCGACGGGCTGCTTTGCTGTATTGCTCTGAACCGTTACCTGGCTCTGGTCCACCCGCTAAAGTACCCCATCCTGAGGAGGCTTGACACGGCCGTGATGATCAGTGTGGCTATCTGGGTGCTGGTAATCTCCTTCAATACCTCCACCATCATCTGGACCGACTCGTACAACTCAGATGAGCAGAGAGCCATGTGTGTAGACATGTTCCCCTTGAGGGACAGTCTGCTACCGGTCAGTGTGGCTCATTTCGTCCTGGGTTTCCTGTTTCCTGTCCTGCAGGTGTCGTTCTGCTGTCGGGGGATCTGTGTGGCAGTACGTGCCAACCAGGCCACGGAGGAGCAGGAGAGGAGACATGTGTCCCAACTCCTGGTGATGGTGCTGCTCACCCTGGTGCTCTGCTTTGGACCCATCCACGTTATGATGCTCTTGCGGGGGCTTCTGGAGCACTGTGGGAGCCCCTCCTGGCTCTTCCTGCCCTATAAGGTCAGTATGGCGATATCAGCACTCAACAGCGTGGCTGACCCCTTCCTCTACTGTTTCATCACCAGGCTGGGCAAGACAAATGTCACACAGGTGGTACACTATCTCCAGCGGAAGAGAAAGGGGAATGGTCAGAAGGTGGTGTAATGTAGTAATGTAACCTCAAACCAGAACATTGGAGAGAGACAATCCCATTACTGCCCGGTTGATGGTCTCAGATACCTCAGTTTACATGCTGCTGTTCAGTCATTGTTACATTTCTAACATGATATAGCACAAATACTGGGACTGCATGAAGGTGGACAGTTAAACTTTGATTTGATTTGATCAAATAACAATGATGATGTAGTAAAGTGGTCAAGGTCTAGTTTTGAGTGCTATTGGTATATTTATGGTGTATTCAACCGGGGATCTGCTGAACCCTGAGGTACTGCAGCAGGTGCGCGAAAATATCAATATATACATGAATATCGCTAGCAACAACAAAATAAACACATTTTTAATTACAGTAGAAAAGAGGAGAACATCTTTCTAATGCTGTCCGCTGTATTTTACAACTCCTAATATTGAACAAATTACACTAATTTAAGCTAATTACACTTACTGGAGGATTTGACATAGGCTTTGAAAAATCACCCGCTAGTACCAGTCTCAGCAAGTACACGTGGCTAACAGCTGCTATTAGCGAAAATGTGTTTAGGAGTTACTTTTCTGTCTAATAGGCTATGTTAGAGTTTACACGTCCTCTTCCAATTTATAATGTGAGGAGATCAAAATAATAAAAAACTATCTACCAAAACTATTCATTTTAAAATGTTGATTACTTTCCATTGGCGTTCACCTGATAATAAAACGTGAATTATAATTTCCTGAAAGGGCAAGAAAAGGTTGAAGGTTGAAGACCCCTGGTATAGTTGGTTACCTCTGAAACACTAGTCTGTAAATAAATGGCAAGACAAACCTGAAAGTAGAGAACTAAATTCATCCTTCTGTAGTGTCACAAGGAGGGATGAAATTACTCGTTCAAGGGTAATGTGATTGCTATCAGAAAATCATGTCTTAGTAATGATTTCCTGGCACAATGATCGAAACCGCAACACAGTATGTGTCTTCTTGACAAAGCATGAGTCCATATTTGTCACTCACAATCAGAAAGCAGTGGGATCTCATTTTTGTTTCAATGTATTTGGCACCCTCTTCTGTTCTATATGGAGCCAGACTAAAACAGTCACTCCCCCTCTCTCTCAGCTTGCTGTAATATAAACACATACAAATATCCATAGTGTAGTTGTATTGGCAGGCTTCTGTACAGTGTGCATTGGTTTCTATTTGAGAAATGACTAGATGCCCAAACTAAAATAATTTCCTACTAATAAACGTTTAAATAAAAGTGATAACTTAGTTTTGCTCTAAATAAGAACTTGGTATGGAACATTAAACATGGAACATTAACAGAATATTTACAAGGATTTGTTTGGTAATTTCCATCACTTGGTTAATTAGCTGCAATCATTAGCTATCTTCACTTTCCTTGAGTTGTGTCCTTGTCATTGCAGAGGCAGTTCCTGTTCTTTTTTGTTTGTGTAAGTTATCTCATAGGTTTGTATATAAAAGTGTCTGGTAGACTACAGTTTGTACTTTCCCAATATACACACAGTATGTACTTTCCCAATATACACACACACCCATAATTCATTGGTCGTGCACACCGATTCCTTTTTTTCTCGTTTTGTCGCCAAACATTTTGTCTACAGCTCAAGCCGTACTTATCCATGCTATTTTACCTTTCCTTCATGCATTTGTTGATTAACAGTATGACCGTGATTAAGGTGATCGTGATTAAGAGTTAAGCTAAAGAAATGTAAATAAATACTTTGTTTATCTTCGTAATTGTATTGGGGTTGCTCCTGGATGGAGATGTTGTCAGTCAAAGTGAGACTAAGAGAGCGCCATGTTTTGACTGTGTTGTGGTTCATGCCAACCTATTGATTGTCCCGGGGGAGGATAATTGAGGAACTAAATTAAATTAAAATGTGTAACTTAAGGCATGGTTTATGAGCTTGACTGAAGTGTTTGCTATTGGTAATATGTAGCCTATATAATAATAATATAATATATGCCATTTAGCAGACGCTTATATCCAAAGCGACGTACAGTCATGTGTGCATACATTCTACGTATGGGTGGTCCCGGGGATCAAACCCACTACCCTGGCGTTACAAGCGCCATGCTCTACCAACTGAGCTACAGAAGGACCACATATATATTTACTGCCTACATATATTGATATTGTCAGAATGCTGATTTTGAAGTTAATTGGTCATTTGTGTAGGAATGGAATGTTCCATGGTGAAATCCATTGTTGGTAAAATGTATTTAAACCCCCTCATTCCTTGTTGTGATTGACCAGTCATGGGGTCATGGCTATACTATGCTTGTGCATGCAAATTGTTATCAGGAATTATAGGCATGTGTTAGCCTGTCAGAGCATTGACCTATGTTGCTCTTTGTCCTGTTTATTATTTTGTAAATATTATAAGTGCTTTCAGTACTTATTTATTATTTATTATGAAAATAAAAGCATTTACCTTGGGCAGAAAAACTGCACTATCCCTATCTGCCTCTTTTCTGCACATCCACATTTGTCCAAAATACATAATTTGTTGTTCATTTGATAAAAATCAGGTTTATGTGGGTTCAGCTTGTATCTTTCCTCTCCATGCCTGCCAGACAGCGTGACAGGCAGGTCCTCAGCAATCCTCCCAGCTCTACTCGGCTCTACCCAGCACTAGGCTACTCATTGCTCCAGGCTCAGTCTCAGAGGAACACTCCCTCTCACCTCTCTTAATCATTCATCCTTCCTGTGTTCCCAGCACTTTTACTGCACCTCTTCCTCCCATTCTTTAGCTATCCCGCAGACTACTTTGAAGTATTTTGGTGGGGAAAAACATTTCAATAAAATTGTTTCTGTCTGTGTTTCCTGCCTTCGGAGTAGCCTACTGTAACGTTTGGCAGAGGATGATGTTTCTGTTCTTGATCTTCGATGACAATGTGTACCTGGCTGTCTATACCAATTACTACTTGTCTATTTCATTGAGAACTTCTTATACGATCATTATCAGCTCAGATTTATGTTTCAAGTAAGTTTAAAACCCAACCAGTCCTTCATTGTCTCTTATTTTCATCCTCGCTGTGTTTTATTGACATAGTACATTTGAAACAACAGTTCAGAAAGGAAACACCACATAGAAATATGTTTAACCACTTACTAAATAATGAATATTGCAAGTCTTGGCGATATAGGCACTGATCCTTCAGGGTAGCACACTGCCCAAGCAAAGCGTCAATATATAAAATGATGTACAAGCAGTGAGCAAGGTAAGCTATACCAATCTCCCAAAACAGCAGAAACATACGCCAGATGACTTTGTGTAGCTACTACAGAAAGCATTGTTTACGTATGATCAAATAGACCAGTTAAAGTCATCCTGCCGCAACAAGACTGTATACTATTGTGGTTGAGACCTCAGGAGGAATATCGTCCCATCCATCTACTACTTCACCCTCAAGATCATGGGCCCATGATCCTCTGCTGCTACAACATTACATTTGATTGATTCTGAGATTGTGGCGCCTACCTCAGTTCCTGCAGTATTGCTATATGATCATGGTTGTGTCAGCCCTATGATCCAGTAGCTCTCTACGTTGCATTGGTAGAATATCATATACCAAGATGACAGCTCATCCTGCCTCAGCGAAGCTACCCGGCAGTGCATTAATATTGCAGGCGGTTGGCTATGTTCATGGCAGGCGGGTTCATACTACTTACGGTTGCAAAGTTAGATAGGTAGAATATTTTCCATTTGCCAAGATGACAGATCATCTTGCCTCATAAAGGGTACCCGGCATTGCGTCATAGGAGAAATAGACATATGACTGCATTAGCTCATGCTACACATTGTTAGTATTCACATAAAGGCCTAGTCGATAGTGATGTAATGGTAGAATAACCTTCACTGGACTTTTGAGAGCTTCTCAGTGGCGATGAGTTTACCTGCCAGTACCATGCCTCGTTAAGTTTGCTATGATGGTGTCAGCCGTGGTCAATAGCCAAAATAGTGTTGTTTTGCTGGCTACTTGATATAAAGTACATTGCATATACAGTACATTCGGAAAGTATTCTCAGACCCCTTGACTTTTTCCACATTTTCTTAAGTTAGAGCACCATTTTAAGGTGGATTAAACAAACACTTTACTTCATTAATCTACACACAATACCTTATTTACATAAGTATTCAGACCCTTTGCTATGAGACTCGAAATTGAGATCAGGTGCCTCCTGTTTCCATTGATCATCCTTGGGATGTTTCGACAACTTGATTGGAGTCCACCTGCGGTAAATTCAATTGATTGGACATGATTTGGAAAGGCACACACCTGTAAATATACAGTGCCTTGCGAAAGTATTCGGCCCCCTTGAACTTTGCGACCTTTTGCCACATTTCAGGTTTCAAACATAAAGATATAAAACCTTTATGATAGTGCGGCCAGATGGAAGCCAC